>NC_090060.1:4778573-5001866 GCF_038355195.1 Osmerus mordax
TCAGAGCATTACAGAATAACCCTCTTCCTGCCTCTGCAGCCGTTTTAATTCCTCATTGCCTTAAAGGAGCAGAGGCGCCAGCCAGTCCTCACAGGCGTTGTAGGTGAGAGCGTACAGCGAGGGCGTATTTGCATAAAATACATTATCGCACCTGACGCGCGGTTTGCCAAGGATAGCATTTTACGCACGGTGATACACTGGCACATAGCCTTCATTACGCGCGTATGTTTGCTGCCTTTATTAATAAGATAAACTGTGAATTAGTTATTCAAATGTATTCAAGTTAACTCCGCATTTTTAACTACGAGTCCCTTCTAAATAACAATCTAAAGTTTAATTCCTCTCCATCTCATTCCGATCATAACATTTAAAACTGGTCTACATAAAACGAGATCAATTAATATGTAGTGGTTAAGGTAAAATTATGTCTGTATTAAATTAAATAATTAAAACGACATGCAATTCCTTTTAAATCAAATCTAATTTGTATATAGGCTAATATACTTAAACAATTTAAAGATTGTTAAAAAAATATACGCATTTTAGCCAGACATAATAGGGTTAAGATACATACACCCCTTTCACCCTCCCAACCCCTTCATCAAGGATCCATTTTTTTGTTTGCCTTGAAGTCAAGAGTATGTCTCTAGTCACCTGTTCAGCCCACTGCGTTTCTGCTCATTAGTTGTTGGCAGGATAGTATGCTTGTGTATACTTAGATGGCTCATTACTGAAAGCATCAAATCAGATTTTCTCTATAATACCATTTATATGGCCAAATTAACCTTATACCTTCAACTCTGTGTCTAATAGTCAACAACAAAAATCTCAAAACGAACATGGAAATCTCTGATCTATTTCGAAATTCTTTGTTACCATTATTAGATGATCATCACAGAGTTGTTCTTTCTGAATGTGTCTGTGTTGATGTCAGACAGACCTGGACTGGCTCTGGGTCCTCTCCATACCTCCTCTCTTGGAGCAAGTCAGACAAGCTTCACATCCGCTGCAGGAGGCAGAAAAGGCCCCTTTGCTCAGTCACTGCATCGGAGAACAGGAGCTGTTCGTTATCTACATGGTGTTTGCTAGTGGGGAGGGTGGGGGTGGGGCTGGTGGTGGTGTGTGTGTGTGGGGGTGGGGGGGGGGGGGGGGTGGAGGGGTAGGTAGACTTGGCAGTCCCTGCTCCAGACTGATGTGTTCAGTTCCTCTCAACACTGCTACTGGACATGGTCTTCCGGTCTGCACAGCAATGGTCACATCAGCCCTTCTCTGTTCAATACACTCAGTAACACATTCTACATATCGTACACGGTTCAAATTCCTCTGATTCTGGCAACACCCACAATATCTCAATTTCTTCATAGCTTGGTGTCTTTTTATGCGATGTCATTTTTACTCACCATTGCACAGGCAGTGCCTACTGTATGTGATGATAAGGTATCTTGATCTGATAGCGTGTGTGTCTGAGAATCTTAGCATCCCCCGTTCCACTGTCACCCGTGTGCCTTGTTATATGGTTGGGTGTGACATGACTACAGAACATGTGGTCTGAATCGGAAAGCAATTTTGAACAATGATATTACATGTGAGCCATGGACATTTACCTTTGCATTTTTAGAATCAGCTCCAGAACAACTTCAGAGGCCAAGTCTTTGCTGGTGGAACTTACTCCTCCATCTGTCACTGGAAGCATGGGCCCTTTCAACCAGCATCAATTGGCAAAGGATGGAGAGGATGACAGCCAGAACTCCAGTTCAGCGTCATCCACAGGATGAGATGTCCTTGTGGATCTCACCAATGACACCTTCTCCTGGTGGTAATGTTCAGAGGAAATGAACACTATGTCCCTTGTTTGGCAATGTACCATCATTGAACCTAACATGTGTATGAATCCCTGTAATTACATAAAAAACGTGCATTGTTTCTGTGTAATGGTACTAGACTGTTAGGACTGTATACTGTAGTAACTACCATACCCTGTAATGTGTGTAGGGCTAGTATTTTACAAACAGGTCTTTGTAAGCCAGACACAGTTGCAAATTAACATACAATGTCTAGCAAGCTTCTAAACACTTAAAATGATTTAAAATGATTAATAATAGGTTTTTGCGTGATGTTTAGGCTACTGCTAATAATTCCACAATAACCGACAGTAGGACCCCACCTCTCCACCATCACAAAACGTCACTGTCCCGACTCACCACCTATGATTTGTCCATAAATAGTGTCTGACATATGGTTAGCAGGGGGTAAATTGGCCTTTCACTTTTAAAGGCTATAATTACTGGCATAATTACATACGTCCCTGGTGTACTTAAAAATGTCACGAGTTCTAGAGGAATTTGGTGAGTGGGTAATATGTATATATATCAAATGTTGCCTCCATTGCTATATTGGAACTGAAGATGGATTGGTCTACAGAGCAGGTGCATTCATAACATGTACTAGAGTGGCTGCTGTACGTTTCTGCTGTACTAGAGTGGCTGCTGACTTCTTCCATCCCATAGTGAAAGACAATACCATCCCTCACACAGTAAGAACAGGGTCCTTGAAACGTATGCCGGTCCCTTAACGGTACAATGGCGGTCATTCTGCCTTTGAGAAGCAACATGAGAAAGGCATAGGTTTAACCATTTACATTTACATTAGCAAATGATTGAGATATTCCAGCTGTAACACACATAGTGTTCCTGTACAACCTCCCCCTGTGGATCTTCCATCCCACAACATGAATCCTTCTATTGTTCTTTTTCATGTTTTGAACGTTACAGTCTCTATTTGGTTGGGGGATGGGTTGAGTTTGGGAGACTATTTGACTCCCCCTAGCAAGTGGCCTAAACACTGGTGAAAAAACGTGACAATGCTGCCCCTGGGCCAGTGGAATGCTGCTGCTGTTTGGTCATGGTGGGGGGCAGAGGACAGACAATGGAACGGAGACAAAAACCCTCCATATTCAAGGTCATGACTGTCCTAAACACACACACACACACACACACTCTGTACTCTCACAATATGGATATTGGCATTCTAGAGTTTCTCTTACAGAAACAGCAAAACCCAAATCTTCACATAACAGTACCTGACCATGACACCAAAATGAGTTTTTGTGTGTGTTTGTGTGTGTGTGACAGACACACGGGGGCGGGGGGGGGGGGGTGTAATCCCAGAGGGCAGCCCCGTTGTTTTGACAACTCCTCCGAAGCGCGGTGTCTCTTACAACAAAACACAGACTTGCCTATCATCAGCAGACTGTCCGACCAGCCTTCTCCTCAGCCACCTAGAGTAGGATCAGGTTGCATGTGCACTATGCGACCCATTACCTCAGAATAGAAACAGTTCACAACATGGGGTAAAGGATCCCCTATGTGAGGTAAGACAATGAGACTGATAAGAGCCAGGCTGCTCGCGCGGCTCAACAGACGAGTGTGTAGAGTTACATGTTTGGCCGGTCTGGAATGGTGTGACACCTAGCAGAGCGTCTGTGGTGTTCTGTTACCGCACTGATCCCAGGGGGGAGAGAAGGCCGGCAGCCACTCACAAAGCAAAGCCCTCTGCAGAGTGGAGGCTCTGGATGATTTGATACTTTGATAGTTCTGTGTCTTGTTGTCATTCAGAAGGTTGAATATTTTCTTGAAGACAATGGTTGTGCCGACGCCTGTTTGTGCGGGCGACGGATCAGACAGGGTGGATCCATTTCAGGCAGCAAGCGAATTCGAAATCTCACACTAAAACCAGAATCTTGATTATCTCCCCTTTGATTAATTATTATTTGTCTGGAAACAATTAATAGAATCATGTTCTACTGGATGCATGACAGTTCTCTCTTTCTAAATTTACATCCATTCTCCTCCTGCCTCCTCTCCTCCCCTTCTCCTGCCTCCTCTCCTCCCCTCCTCCTGCCTCCTCTCCTCCCCTCTTCCTGTCCTCCTCTCCTCCCCTCCTCCTGCCTCCTCTCCTCCCCTCCTCCTGCCTCCTCTCCTCCCCTCCTCCTGCCTACTCTCCTCCCCTCTTCCTGTCCTCCTCCCCTCCCCTCTTCCTGCCTCCTCTCCTCCCCTCTTCCTGTCCTCCTCTCCTCCCCTCTTCCTGTCCTACTCTCCTCCCCTCCTCCTGCCTCTTCCCCTCTTCCTGTCCTCCTCCCCTCTTCCTGTCCTCCACTCCTCCTCCCCGTGTCCTCCTCTCCTGGTCTTCGGGAGCTACCCAGTACCCCTTCTGGATGCCGACTCCCCACCCTGCTATGGCAACCGTAGCCTGTGTCCTATTGGCCAGCCCCGCGGCCCAGGGGAGTACGTCTGTAGCCAACCTTGACGTGGTGAACTGGGGCACTGAGGGGACTGGATGGAGAGGGGGGAGGGGAGGGGGAGGGGACGGAGCTGGAGGGAAGTGAGAGGGGGAGAGAAGAGCGGGGAAGGGAGGAGGACGAGGGAAGGGAGGAGAGAGAGCCACAGGGTCTGTATTTGGTGATGTGGTTCTTACATCTACACAGCCTGCTCTCTCTCTCCCTCTCTCTCTCTCTCTCAGCTGGAAGACCACAAAATCAATATATTCTCACAGCATGTTTTTTTTCTCCTTAGATGGCATTAGCATTATCTCAAAATAACAGCAATGTGTATTAAAAAGACAAAGTAATTATCGTGCACGTGCGAGAAGATCATTTCACTGCCACAATGTTGCAACGCTGTTGCACGTACTGTAACAATATCGATCGGATATTCTAGCTACGGTTTGGTTTCCATTAACAAGCAGCACAGCTATCTTTCGGTGTCTCCAAGTCCACAGAGCTGTGAGCCGCCTGCTCGCTTGTTAACAGTGGCAGAAGCTGCTCTGTAATAAGAAGGTGGAGTTTGACTTCTCGCCTTCACAACTCAATCCAACACAGGGTCGCAGTGTTGCCTAGTAACGATGGCACGCAACTGACCTTATCTATGTGGTCATAAAAATGTATGAAGGGCCCCCATTCCATTCCATCCCACCCCCACCCCCATCCCTCCCACCACCCACCCCACCTCTATATTCTTTATCTCCCCTCTCTTTGCAGCACAATCACTAACCAGCAGCCAGGGGGCAAGCACACTGTGAAAATCTCTTACTCTGGCTGGGGCGGCACTGGGGAGGGTGCGTTTGCCTGGGAGCTCCGTTCTTTCATTACGGGGGGGGTCTCTGAAGCAGAGAACATATACTACACTGGTGGGCGGGAGATGGTGAGGATACAGATGGTGCGCTAAGAGACTTGCACTGCTATAAGCGCAGAGACATGGAGAACCGCAATAGCTCAGGTAGTGCACACGCCACCGCAAAGCGTGTTGTGACGTTGTGGCTCTGGTTCTTCACGGTCATTTACATTGTTGTTTCGAGGAATACAGGATGGAAAGAGCACTTCGTTGCCTTGTTGTCTCAGTTAGGTGAATGGTTAAAATAAAAGAAGAATTTTGGGTCGATAACAAGATCAACTGCATGTAGAAAGGGAATGCGGCAGAAAGGGATACCTTTGCTGTATGCAAGTGCGCTCTCATTCACCTGGCCTGAGCAATCGTATCACATGGTACGTTACTGCAAGTGCACATCCCATATGTCCATTGGAATCACACGCAACGTTCTCACCACCCCACATGGCACGCGGTACTGTGTAATGGACTGTACACACAGACCAGGACCACTAGCCTCCACCCACCCGCCACCATGGGAACATCTGTGCCCCTCTGCTGTGCACATCTGCCAGGCACCGTGGCAGGGAGGGAAACAGATGGAGTGTGTGGGCGACGCCAGCGAGATGAGAAAGGGTATCGGTTGGGCCAGGAGCATGAGGGCCTGAGGGCGGCAGGGTGGCAGGCATCATGACTCCCACAGTGAAAGACTTGATACAGGACTCTGTGACTCATTCTGCACCACAGTGCTGCTCATAAGAGTCAGTCATGACCCTCTACTCTGAACTCTGAAAGTAGCTAAATGCTAAATGCCAGTGGTAAGTCTTAGTCACCCGTGTCTAGAATACGTGCACCATACAGTATCTCTCCCCATGAAATGTATATGACGTATCCTCTGTCGTCAAATGTCTAAGAAACATGGGCTGAGATATAAAATTTGTTAATCAATCAAAGTCAATTTATCCCTATAACATTGTTGTGTTATTGCTGTGCGTGTCTGTCTGTCTGTCTTTTAGCCTATCTGTCTGTCTGTCCATCTGTCTCGTGGCCTGAAAAGTAATGAACGAAAAAAAGAAACAATTCTCAAATCACACACTTTTGGATCAATTACTTCAGTGGCAAAGGTTGTTTTCCCGTTCTTCACTTGAATGTCACGGCAGAAACTCATGCATTGACCTCCATCACCACACTGACTCCCAGAAAACAACACAATTCCATTCCCCATCCCCCTAATCAAAAGAGTCTTGTGGAGCATTGGGGCGCGGGGAGAAAATGAGATTTGCTACAGAAACATGTGGCCAGGTCATTATAACCCCCCAACCCCCACCACCCCCACCCCCTTCTCCCAACACCCCCCAGCCTCGACCCCTTAATCCTTGATTGTCCAGCTCTTCCCTGCCTGAAATTACACACAGTATCCAATATCGCATGGAAATGCCAACAGATGCACTGTCTCAGATGAGCATTATAGACTTATCCAGGGAGCAGCATTATGCCTGCGTGAGACCTGCAGGATGGTGGCTTTGGGTGTGCTGAGATGACGGGGTGAGATGGACAAGCTTGGGAACAGTCGGGCAACTTGGGGGCCAATGTGGTCACATGGAATGTGGTCACATGGAACGTGGAAGCATTCAGACACCAGTGTTCATGTCATTTCAAAGAAGAAAAAAAGACAACATTTGGGAAAAACACGAACGTAATACAGCCATTGGTTTTGAGGGAGCGTTACACTGTATTGAGTGGAGACATAGGTGCGTCATGACAACAACAAGGGAGGGGAGGGGGGGGGGGTCTGGATGGAGATGGAGGGGTGGTGAAAGGAGGCCCATTTTCCACGTTGTCGTCTCTCTGTCCATCCAGTTGGTCGTTGGCAGGATCACACACAAGTAATCACGTTTTGAGAGCTCTGAAGGTATTACAAACCATAACTCCCAGTAAAGGAGCCTTGCCCTCCAAACCATTGGACTGTTCATACCCCATAATCAGACGTATTTGTTCACCAGTATGCCAAGTGTCTTTGCTAGAGATGTGAAGAAGATAATGGCAAAGAGTACCCTCTTATGGACACTAGTGGAAGTGCATCCAAATGAAAATCAGTGTGAGGCCTTTGTTTGTGTAGGGTTAGGCCTACGTGTTGCTAGAGGCTGTCAGAGGCCTCTGTGGGTCTATTCACTATCTTCTGCTCCCGGTCTATACAGGCTGACTAAACCCTTAACAAGTACTGGTAAAGAAAGCAGCTACATGATATGTTCATGAAACCTATTAGAAAGACTAAGAAATCTGTCTGACCGTAAAAAAAAAACAATTGACCTTGTCTCATATGCAAAATGGAGAAACCTGTCCTGATCAAGGAGGTTCAGAGGAAATGTTTATCTTTGATTGTAATTATCAAAGATTATCAAAAAATAACACAACCAATGTCAACAACGCAGATCCTATTGTCCGTCAGTCGGTTTCACGATGTGTCACTTGAGGACACAGAATTTCGGGCTGCATTGAGACGAAGGTCCTTAATTCTGATGCCATTTCCCAGACGATAAGGTCTAAGGTCTAAGGAGGGGATCCTTGTTGAGAGAGCATGTGACATTAGAAGTGTGGAACACATGGGGGCTCTGGAGACAGAGAACAGTAGCTGCCTCTGTGCTGCGAGGAGAGAGGGAACTGTGGAGATTGTGGTGTGACACATCAATCTTCTTAACCGCAGGGGGCTCATTCCACCCTCACCACAAACACACAAACACACACACACACACACAGAAGCCTTCCAAAAGACTTGACTGTGTGGTAGTCATCCCCACACCACACCTTTAAAGTCACGTGGACGAGACAGCTCTTGAGGGGGCAGTTCAAGAGGTTTCAGAGTTGAGGACATTTAGATAGAGATGTACTGTAGATCAGCAGTGATGAATAATATTATCTTCGTAATACTCATACACTATTTGTCAGCAACATTTTGATGGTTTGACCTCATTGAACATACCGAGCTTCATTTAATCCACACACAGAGGTAGTTTCTGTTATTATACACATATACATGGTTGTCCTAGATCGATATAAAATGTTCATAGTTTGTATATGAAAGACGAGAAAAATCTCGTCTTTTTGCAAGCAATGAAGTTTGTTTCACGTCATACATAATGCTTATTGTATAAGAATACTTCCCATTTACAATTAACAGCGAAAATAACGTGAATCAATTTGGTAAATTGTTGCAAAAAATATATAACTTGAAACACTCCAACTGCAATGGAGAACATGCAAACGAGGTGTAGCTCTTGCACTTTCTGTGAAAGTTCTGTGAAGTCGTCACATCCGACCTATGGAATTCAGGAAGTCATTTATGCCGCAAAGTGAAAGAGAGCAGAGGCATAACATCAGTTGAGAAGGGCGCTGTTACTGTAGAAAGTACTCTCTTCTTCAGCAGTAGCCTATCAATGATCATTTCTCATGTTTCTTCTACTGTTCAGTAGGGAGACGGACAATCCATGATGCTAAACACTGGAGTGGAGTGGCCATGATGGCCAAGTTTAAAACCAAGGAGCAAACTTTGAACAAGTCGGAATTGTAATACGGTTTAATTCGTCCTGGGCGCAGCCAACATTTGCAATGGCACACTTTAGCAGCTATATTCCCATTGGGACCTTTCTTCTTATTGCCTGCTTTGGAATGTCGAATTGTTACTTTACCGTTCCTCTGAAAATTTTCACGGGAAAGTTTAATTCTTCAATGGATTTGGACTTGACTCCTCTTCAACTGAAGCAAACCTCTGGAAACGAATTGTCCTTGGCATCTGATCCGAATGGAATCGTGAACTTTTTGGACATGGTCAACAATTTGCAAGGAGATTCTGGAAGAGGCTATTACATGGAGATGTCAATCGGGACTCCAGGTCAAAAGGTAATTTTTTTTCAGCATTTAAAATGAGTGATCCTGCTCATCCTCTTTATTTTATTTTTGTATGATGTATCTATTTATGGTATTCAATGTCAAGACTACAAACACAGCTGAACAATATTTCTATGAATTAATAAATGAAAACGCTCTACGGTGTTAAGATGCATTAACCTTCCTGATATTCTATTGTCTTCAGTCACACAAAGACAGGTTGTCTCAGCCAGCATGTGATTCAGAGAGAGATTGAGGAGGCAGTGGGCCCCTAGGGCATGGGGCAGGCAGGCAAGTGGGTTATGTGGGGGAGGCTGCAGCCAGCCCTAGGACCTGGGCCTTTGGGTAAGCCCCTACTCACATGAGCTCACATGATGCAGTCCGAGCTCCCCTAGCCGAGCAGCTGACCAGGATTAGCATGTACAAAGTCTCCGTGAGAGCAGTCTCACACAGAACCCCTCAAAACAACACGCCAAATCTGTGTGTGGGTGTACAGTTACAGTACAGTTATTTACTGTACTTGCACGTTTTGTGAAATTTTGAAATGTCTCTCACATGACGTGTTACAGAAAATATAAAAAGGTTTGTTTGAGTCTAATAACTGATTAAAGGAATTGGTGAAGGCATCAGCTTCCTTGAGGTGTTTCTCTGAAACTAGCTTAAAACATTAGTTAATTAGTTAATCAGTAAAATGCCCCATGGTACATTGGTCTTTGGACTAAGGGTTATACGATTTGGGGCTTTAAGACTTAAGGGTTTCAGCTTAGACTATTTGGTTCCCACCAGCTTATCAGGCTCATTTTTGCCTCCTCACTGCCTTGTGGTCTATCACAGGCATGTGTGCGCACTGCACAGACTGCCACTAAGTCTGACATCATTAGCTTACAGCATCAAACACTTCCCCTGCTACACTCCTGACTATCAACAATAGTCGGGGTGGGAGATACAATATTAGCCTGAGAGAGAGAGAGAGGGGAGAGTGGTGGGAACGCAACCTCCAACCCAACCTCAAACAGGCCTATCAGTGATGTAATTAAGGACCTCAGAGTTAAACGAGGCCCTATTCAAATGAGCCACTAATTGCCACATCTGTTGGCTGGCGTCGCAGCCCGACGGGCTGAGGTGTCGTCTGGAGCGCCTCACATCTGCTAAGTGCTACAAACAGGTAGCAGATGCACGCCACCGATGTGCCTCTGCCAATTACGACTGGAGAAGGCTCGCAAAGGCGCCGGGCGGGCGACCACACTGGCCGGCTGACAAGGAGAGGGCCGGAGGACGTACCGGGGTCCAGGAGGTGGGAGGTAGAGGAGAAATGCCCCGGTCCCCCCCCCTTCTCCTCCCTGCCCCCCCTCCCCCGCTAAGCTCCGGCTGCCTGGGTTCTGGTGGTTTTGGCCCGGCGCGCGTGGAAACGTGCCATCTGTGTGGTGGCTGTGGGGGTTTCGGGGATGGCACGGTTACAAGCGGTGGGACCGGGGCCAGCCCCGACGAGGAAGCACACTCAGATAGGGCGCTCGCTGGCTCAGTCCTGGCCTCGCAGGACGAGGAAGCAGATGTGCTTGGTTTCCGGGGACGACCGAGTGATATGTTGTTGTTTCTGATGTTGTCTTTATTTTGGAAGACGGCGACTTCCTGCTCAGCAGGTTGTGACACAAAAAGGCTCCCCACAGCAGAATCAGGGAGAGGGAGAGTAGGAAGGGAATAGGCGCTCTAATGCCCGAGGTTTGGAACTCGTTCTGGCATCAGCCACAAAGAAAGTCTTCATCGTCTCTTGAGTTGAGCTGGCTATGGTTAAACCTTGCTATGTCTAGCTATGGAACGGATCAAAACTCCAAAAGAAAGTCTATGTCCTGTTACATCTTCCATAGGGTGTCTGTCCGCCTGTCCCCAAGCAAATAAGCATGTCCTGTGAAGCAGCTTCACGTAGGCTACAATATTCAGTAAATAACCCTGTTTGGCATGAGTGTGGAACTGTAGAGGATTAACACGGCCCCCTAAATGATGACACTAAGTAATGACCCTTGTGTGCCTGTTGCAGAGGTTAAGAACTCTGTTAGCTCATTAGTTCCCCGTCGTTGACTTGACGCTGTGAGATAACATTAGTTCAACTGATGCTAGCATGTAGGCACACAAACACACACACAAACACACACACACACACTGGTCTGTTAACACACAGGTGACAAATACCAGGTCAGGTCTCTAGACACAGGAGACATGTGGGAATGGTCACGTTTGCCCAGGTCTTTAATTAAAACCCAATGTCAGAGACATAGCACATAGAGCATAGCTTGAGTGCTAAGGAGCTGTCCTTTACCAGTCTATTTCTGTGTGCCCTGTGTGGATGTTTGCCTTGTAGGGAGGGGTTGGGTTGTTGAGTGTGTTGACAAATGACGAATAACGTTTTCCCTTTTGTCAAACAGCTGAACATCTTGGTGGACACAGGGAGTAGCAACTTTGCTGTGGCAGCCTCGGCCCATCCCTTCATCACACACTTCTTCGACACTGCACTGTAAGTGTGTGTGTGTGTGTGTATGTGTGTGGGGGGAGGGGGGGTCAGATCCAGGCCCCGTGATCTCTGTCTGGAACGTCCGGTTTTGTGTTATGTTGAGATAAGATTACCGCAACAAACAAAACTAAAAGGGAAAGCATTGATTAACGTTGACAACGACAATGAGCTGGCCTTTTTTACCGAAATGTGCATTTGTGTGTGAGTACTCGTTTGTCCATATTAATCTTGCTTTGTCTCTGAAAGGCTGGTTAACCCTGCGTCTCCGACCGTGTGTCCAGTTCTAGCACGTACCAGGCCACAGGCAGGATGGTGTCTGTGAGGTACACCCAGGGAAACTGGGAGGGTGAGCTGGGCATCGATCGTGTTTCCTTCCCCAAGGGACCCAACGGCACCATGAGCATCAACATCGCCGCCATCCTGTCCTCTGAAGGGTTCTTCCTCCCCGGGGTCAACTGGCAAGGCATTCTGGGACTGGCCTACCCCTTGCTGGCACGGGTAAGGCTGGGAGAGGGCACTCCTTGCACCCTCTGGTGCCACCTTGATATGAATGCATGCCAATGGGTGTGTTTGATTACAGACTTGCCCCAAGGCTTCCCTGGGCACAGTGTGCTACTGAATGTTATCACCAAGCAGACAAACCCAGGCTGGGGAGGTGCACGTATGATATGGGTCAAGGAAGGTGTCTGTGCTGACTTGAGTTTATACTTCGCCGACGGATGACTTTTGCAGATAGTAGCAATCCAGGTGCTCCTCGGTCGTGGACCACTTCCGACCCTAACACTCCGCTCACTGCTCCGATAAGATCCGCTTTCGTTCAAGTTTGGACATTTGTCACGCGTCACATGCATTGCTCTGACCCTAGACGTGACCGTACAAGGTTATGAAGATTTGTCGGAAATGGTTCAGTCACGGGAGGGGTGGGGAGGGGGGGGAGGGTACTGGCGCGAGTTATTCCTAGCGCTCACAGGAGTTCCACGCTTCAATTTGAAAAGCACAGCTATTTATTGTGTCGTCTGACCACAGTGGCCCTACGCAGGGTTTCCCGCAGCACTTTTCAGTTGGGTCTAAACACACGCCTGACGCCTTAACTACGTTGTTTTCTCCCATTCCAAACCGTGACTAACCCCAGTCTCCCTTCTCTGCAGAACGCATTAGTCTATCGCACAAACTAGCCCCCCCCGCAATAGTCTATCGCACAAACTAGGTCTCCCAGTCTGACAGCAAACCTAACCCTACCACCTTAACTAATATTTTCTTTCCCGCCTGCCTTTGCAGCCTGATTCGTCCGTGGAGCCTTTCTTCAACTCAGTGGTGCGACAGACGGGCATTCCAGATGTCTTCTCGCTCCAGATGTGCGGAGCTGGACTGTCGGCCAGCAGCTCTGCCGACCCCGTCGGGGGCAGTCTTGTGAGTAGTCAGCAGGGTTGGGGGGGGGGGGGGCCTGACAAAGGAAGAGCTGTTGAGTCCCACACTAGATGTGAACCGAGGCTGTTCCCTCTCAGGCACTTAAGGCTGAGGCAGAGGCTGAGGCTCTGCTGCCTCCAGATCCGGTTAAACCTTCTGGGGGAAGGATGAGGCTGAGCAGCTTGATGCTTCTTAGAAACATGATCGCTAGCTGCTCCCCCTGCCTCCCCGATGTGCTTCCCCTATAGGACGCCCCATCCAGTTAGCAAGTGGCTAATGAGGCTAAGATCGCACCCTGCCGACAGCAGGTCTGTCAGCGTTGCGGAGCTGCCTGCCGCTCGCCCGCCACGTGACCCAGTGAGAGCGGCAGATGGGCGAGATGGCGAGATGCCTCGCAGGGATAAACCTCCCCCCCCCCCCACCCCCCCCACCCCAAAAAAACAAAAACGTGTCACTGTTATTGGGTGTGCTTTGCAAGGGCACAACCTTTGTTCTCTCACATATATATTATTATTGGGTGTGCTTTGCCTTCGGCAAGGGCACAACCTTTGTTCTCTCACATATATATTATTGGGTGTGCTCAAGCCTTCGGCGAGAGCACAACCTTTGTTCTCTCACATATATATTATTGGGTGTGCTCAAGCCTTCGGCGAGAGCACAACCTTTGTTCTCTCACATATATATTATTATTATTATTTTTTTTTCTTTTTGCCCCCCTAAAACTCAGTAAATACTTGGCCTACATAGACAACGTAGGTGTCAAAAGTTTCGTCTTGGTAGCGATTGAGTTGCTTCTATTGGAATTTACGTTCTGTTGCATGGTTTAAGCTTAAATTAAGTTTTTGTGGCGAAAAGTGAAGCTAACGGTGGCTAATTTGCTAGCCACAGTCACTGACGTTACTAACGTCACTGCGTCACTAACGTCACGAAAACACGCGTGACTACCTTTGCCAGAACATGCGTTTAGCATCTGTTAACTTGGGGGATAGCTAGGCTAACTATAGCTTTACTGCAAGGCAGCTGCAGAAATGCCACAAGAAAAGAGGCCAGGGTGATAACTATTTACTCATTTTACTTTGTGATATGACACACAATTGTGATGTGTAATGTACAATATAAGCTGATATTATTAAGGAAGTACATCTACTTTCGGAAACAGTAGTCTACTATTTCACTGAAGTATTAGCATCATGACATTAGCCTGTGTTTCCCGGGCAACACATACTACAGTGGTCTATGATGTAGCGTTATCTGTTTTCAATCGTTAAAATAAACATTCCTCACATATACATTTTCGTTGTAGGATTTATTCTGACATTAGAAAACGATTTGTTGGTGAAATTACCATTACCTGTGGTTTCAAACCAGTGTAGCTCACTGCAACGCTGTAGCTTACGCGAGACACACTACAAAAACATCTAGCTACAGTACACAGCTGTTTAGGAAGTCAAACGGCGACAGAAAATGTTCGGCACTCCCCTTACTTAAATCAAAAGTCTATCTAACTACTAACCTGAACTTCATTGCCACAGCCTAAACGTTGTCAATCTGTTCATGAAAATAATTAATTTCAGCCTAAACCGTACAACGGAACGTTAAATCCAATTCAACCAACGCAATCGCTACCAAGACGAACACAGCAGTAGTCTAGTACTGTACCGTAGTAGTACAATTTACCGGGGCAGCTTCTCAACACAGGGCTATATCGCATTTTGCGTTGTTACTGACAATGATCGCTACCAGTGAGCTTTTTATGAATGAGCAATTTTCCACTAAATAAATGTCAAGCTTATTTACGTTTTGGGGGGCATATTTTCAGTTAGCAGATGGTACCGTTTGAATTGCGATTCCATCTACTACTGCCGGGTAACGTCGTAGAATAATCTTCAAAGGGGTTGTTTATTCATGAATGAATGCAATATGAGTAGGCTAAATGCCTGAAAATATCATGAGAAGAGAAAAACTTAAAATGACGTTTAAATCATAGAGATTAGGTCAATTTTTACACCGGTCTGCAATAATGTCACGAAAACACGCGTGACTACCTTTGGCAGAACATTCGTTTCGCATCTGTTAACTTGGGGGATAGCTAGGCTAACTATAGCTTTACTGCAAGGCAGCTGCAGAAACGCCACAAGCAAAGAGGCCAGGGTGATAAATATTTACTCATTTTACTTTGTGATATGACACACAATTGTGATGTGTAATGTACAATATAAGCTGATATTATTAAGGAAGTACATCTACTTTCGGAAACGGTAGTCTACTATTTCACTGACATATTAGCATCATGACATTAGCCTGTGTTGCCCGGGCAACACATACTACAGTGGTCTATGATGTATCTGTTTTCAATCGTTAAAATAAACATTCCTCACATATACATTTTCGTTGTAGGATTTATTCTGACATTAGTAAACGATTTGTTG
This sequence comes from Osmerus mordax, assembly GCF_038355195.1. Classification (NCBI taxonomy): domain Eukaryota; kingdom Metazoa; phylum Chordata; class Actinopteri; order Osmeriformes; family Osmeridae; genus Osmerus; species Osmerus mordax. Next base: position 4,793,942 of record NC_090060.1, read on the forward strand.
GTGAAATTACCATTACCTGTGGTTTCAAACCAGTGTAGCTCACTGCAACGCTGTAGCCTACTGTACCCGAGACACTAGTGTGAGTAGCTAACAACAACTCCTCAGCTGTTTAAGTCAAACGGCAACAGAACATGTTCGGCACTCCCCTTACTCAAAAGTCTTTCAGTAGGGAAACTATCTGACTACTAACCTGAACTTCATTGCCACAGCCTAAACTTTGTCAATCTGTTCATGAAAATAATTAATTTCAGCCTAAACCGTACAACGGAACGTTTAATCGAATTCAACCAACGCAATCGCTATCAAGACGAACACAGCAGTAGTCTAGTACTGTACTGTAGTAGTAGAATTTACCTGGGCAGCTTCTCCACACAGGGCTATATCGCATTTTGAGTTGTTACTGACAATGATCGCTACCAGTGAGCTTTTTATGAATGAGCTATTTTCCACTAAATAAATGTCAAGCTTATTTACGTTTTTGGGGGCATATTTTCAGTTAGCAGATGGTACTGTTTGAATCGCGATTCTATCTTCTGCCGGTAAAGTCGTAGAATAATCTTCAAAGTGGGTTCTTTGTTAATGACTGAATGCAACGAGTAGGGTAAATGCTTGAAAATATCACGAGAAGGGAAAAACTTAAAAGGACGTTTAAGTCATAGAGATTAGGTCAATTTTTACACCGGTCTGCCAAATGTATTCGTTGATTCAGCTATGAGGCTGCCTCTTGCAGGGGAAATGAGAAGACATCTATTTCATTCTACACTTCACTCGTATTTTCAGTTGTAAATGAGCAGCAAAAAAAAAAAATGCTTTTAAATCTATGTAATCTTTATAAATAATAAATATGCATTGTTATATAAAATATACAGAAATATCAGTTTTAAAAATGTCATTCAAAAACCGGACCCCTGTGCAACCGACGCAAGCAAGCACACCCTACAATTTCCCCAGAAATTGTACCCTCTCTACTTCTTGCTTGCTATCTCTTTTCACAGGGGTCTCAAAGGTGAATGACGGTCTGCTCTGTTTCAGGTCATGGGAGGTGTTGAACCAACTCTGTACCGGGGGTCAATGTGGTACACCCCCATTAGACAAGAATGGTATTACCAGGTGGAAGTGTTGAAGCTGGAGGTGGGCGACCAGAACTTAAACCTGGACTGCAGAGAGGTATGAGAATATCCAACTGAACTCAGAGCAAAAACGATCCCGTTTCACAGGGTCCAAGGTTATGATGTCTATAAATCCATTGTGTTCTATAAAGCCAACCGACAGCCATTTTCAATGGAGAATCAACATGTTTTTTCTTTCTTTCAAATGTATAACTAAGACTCGTAGATGTTTGGGAAATTGGATTTGAGGTCTCTCTTCATACAGAAATACCAAGGTTGATTTCGCAAGACATCTGGGCAGTAGCACTTAGCAAACTGGAATGTTTTCTACTACATGTTTTTACTGTTTTCGTTCTTGCTATGTACAGTATGTTTCTCTTATGCTGCGCCAGAATTGCCCTCAGGAGACAGTAAAGATTTTTGGAATAGAAAAGAAATCGAATTGTTGTTTGAAGAAATATGACAGGAATGTTTGTCAACCCTTCCAGGAGGATGGCTATTATGCCTGACCACACAACTGGTTGTTACGTCAGGGTCTTCTGAGAATCCCAACAATAACATGCCCTGTTTTTGCGTCTCACCCTGCTTTACAGTACAACATGGATAAAGCCATAGTTGACAGTGGAACCACTCTTCTGCGACTGCCTGTCAATGTCTTCAATGCCGTGGTAGAAGCCATTTCCAGAAGTTCTCTGGTATGTCTGCAGTGGCCATGAGCAATCATACACACAGCGAGAATAAAACGGCAGGTTCTTTGTTGGGCTGTGAGGACGAGGTTGGCTGAGGATAACCTTTTGAAGCGTCCCTGTTTTCTTTAACAAAACGCCCATGGTTGGTACTTATCCACAGGGTCTAAACATTCATATACAGTTAGGTCCATAAATATTTGGACATTGACACCATTTTCATCATTTTGTCTCTGTATACCACCACAATGGATTTGAAATGAAACAATCAAGATGTGCTTTAAGTGCAGACTTTCAGCTTTAATTTCAGTGTATTTACATCCAAATCAGGTGAACGGTGTAGGAATTACAACACATTTGATATGTGGCCCCCCCCTTTTTAAGGGACCAAAAGTAATTGGACAATTGGCTGCTCAGCTGTTCCATGGCCAGGTGTATGTTATTCCCTCATGGGAGTTCGTTATTTCATTGACAAGGAGCAGATAAAAGGTCTAGAGTTCATTTCAAGTATGATATTTGTGTTTGGAATCTGTTGCTATCAACTCTCAATATGAAGTCCAAAGAGCTGTCACCATCAGTGAAGCAAGCCATCGTTAGGCTGAAAAATCAAAACAAACCTATCAGAGAGATAGCAAAAAAAAATTGGTGTGGCCAAATCAACTGTTTGGTACATTCTTAAAAAGAAAGAACGCACTGGTGAGCTCAGCAACACCAAAAGACCCGGAAGACCACGGAAAACAACTGTGGTGGATGACAGAAGAATTCTTTCCCTGGTGAAGAAAAACCCCTTCACAACAGTTGGCCAGATCAAGAACACTCTCCAGGAGGTAGGCGTATCTGTGTCAAAGTCAACAATTAAGAGAAGACTTCACCAGAGTAAATACAGAGGGTTCACCACAAGATGAATTGGTGAGTCTCAAAAACAGGAAGACCAGATTAGAGTTTGCCAAAAAACATCTAAAAGAGCCTGTACAGTTCTGGAACAACATCCTATGGACAGATGAGACCAAGATCAACTTGTACCAGAATGATGGGAAGAGAAGAGTATGGAGAAGGGAAGGAACTGCTCATGATCCAAAGCATACCACCTCATCAGTGAAGCATGGTGGAGGTAGTGTTATGGCGTGGGCATGTATGGCTGCCAATGGAACTGGTTCCCTTGTATTTATCGATGATGTGACTGCTGACAAAAGCAGTAGGATGAATTCTGAAGTGTTTCGGGCAATATTATCTGCTCAGATTCAGCCAAATGCTTCAGAACTCATAGGACGGCGCTTCACAGTGCAGATGGACAATGACCCGAAGCATACTGCGAAAGCAACCAAAGAGTTTAAGGCAAAGAAGTGGAATGTTCTGCAATGGCCAAGTCAATCACCTGACCTAAATCCAATTGAGCATGCATTTCACTTGCTAAAGACAAAACTGAAGGGAAAATGCCCCAAGAACAAGCAGGAACTGAAGACAGTTGCAGTAGAGGCCTGGCAGAGCATCACCAGGGACGAAACCCAGCGTCTGGTGATGTCTATGGGTTCCAGACTTCAGGCTGTCATTGACTGCAAAGGATTTGCAACCAAGTATTAAAAGTGACAATTAGATTTATGATTGTTAGTTTGTCCAATTATTTTTGGTCCCTTAAAAGGGGGGGGGGCACATATAAAATGTGTTGTAATTCCTACACCGTTCACCTGATTTGGATGTAAACACCCTGAAATTAAAGCTGAAAGTCTGCACTTAAAGCACATCTTGATTGTTTCATTTCAAATCCATTGTGGTGGTATACAGAGCCAAAATGATAAATTGTGTCAATGTCCAAATATTTATGGACCTAACTGTATATATATACTAATAGTTGACACTAATTCACCTTATTTCTTATGAAGATACTTAAATTACACTAAGCCTTTGAATCACGTTAAAGTACAATAAGCAGATTTTCAGCACGTTCATGGATGAACTATAGTACATTTCAATGACAAATAGACGGCACGTTTAACACGTTTTGCCGCCCTTATTGCTCCATTGTTCCTCACACCCCCCTTCGCTCTCTACCCCTGCCTCCGCTGTCCAGATCCAGGATTTCTCCTCGGGCTTCTGGTTGGGCACGAAGCTGGCCTGCTGGATGAAGGGAGAGACCCCCTGGAGGTTCTTCCCCAAGCTGTCCCTCTACCTGAGAGCCACCAACACCAGCCAGTCCTTCCGTATCACTATCCTCCCTCAGGTGACCACATTGCCATGCTTCGTCTAAGTTTCCCCATGAATACATCGACACACACGACATATGTATTTGTGCTTTATTTCTATGCCTTTTGTCTATATCTGTTCTGTGTATGTTTCCATGTGTGTGTGTACCACTAAGAGGCACTGCATTTCGTCCGCACAGTTGAGCAATGACAATAAAGGTATCGATTGATTGATTTTCCGTCCACACTTCGGCCTGCCCCTCCCCCAGCTGTACATTCAGCCAATCACGGACGTCGACGGCACGCTGGACTGCTTCCGATTCGGCGTGTCGTCTTCGGCCAACGGCCTCGTCATCGGAGCCACCGTCATGGAGGGCTTCTACGTGGCGTTCGACCGCGCCCAGAAGAGGGTGGGCTTCGCTCTCAGCACTTGTGCAGGTAAAGACCGACTCATCTGAGTCAGTCCTAATCATCTTGTAACCAGAAACATTAGAGGCACTGTCTCTCTGGAACCTTCTGGTATCTATTTTCGACCTCGGAAAAAAAGTGATGCCGTACCGATTTGGGGTTCTGTATATGCGTACATGCTACCTAATGTAATAGCTGGATCCTTTAACCTAATATGACGGCGTTAAATCTCTGGTATTGCCATCCCTCCCTTCATTCTTTTTCGTCCCTTTTATAGTGAACGGAGGGGTGGCTGTGTCCGAGATCTCCGGGCCCTTCTCGGCGGAGGACGTGGCGGCGGACTGTGCCGCCGGAGGCCTGCTGAAGGAGCCCTTCTTCTGGGTCATCTCCTACGCCCTCATGGCCGTGTGCGGCCTGGTCCTCCTGCTCCTGCTACTCCTCCTGGTGCTGCCCTGCCGGCGGCGCGACCGCCTGGGGGAGATCACCGACGAGTCCTCGCTGGTCCGACACCGCATCAAGTGACTGAGACGAAACCTGGGTGGTGGCGAGTCGGGGGGGACACCGCCCGGGCACTCTGCAGCGCCGTCGTCAGAGGAGGCGATAGGCTCGCACTGACCAATGAGAATGATTCACTGGATATTTTTGGACATGACTATTGGCTGAGATTGGTCAGCTGGCGGTACTTCCTGGTTTGACGAGTAAAGACAAGAGACTAGATGCATATTTATTCCCCTTGTACCCCATCAAAACCACAACCACCTTAATCTGTGTTTAGAGAACAATACAGGAAAGAAAAATAGGAATAATTAAGTATCTCTGAAGTACATGCTTTCCCTGTTGAAGTCTGTGTTGAGGAGCTAAATATTTTGCTGTACAAGGGCCATATCACTGTTTTGTGACGGTCACCTCCAATGTCCTAGCTTTCTATTATGTAGGAAATATGTGTGTGAGACCTTCTGTTCAGGTGCACTTTGTTTTTCCAATACTGATCAAAACATTAACATTTTCAAAGATCTCAATCACTCTGATGTGTTAATGGTAGAAGGATGGAGTATTTTGAAGGAAGACAATTTGTCAATTATGTTGTGTAAAATTACTAATATACATACTGTTGTTTAAATTCATTCATGTTTGATTGCACGCTACTACCCCGATTCCCTGATAATGTAAGACACCTAAAGGTTGTTTGTAAGGGCACATATATTTATATTTTAGTATTTTTATTGAAAATCATTGAATATGTTTGTTAGGTATTACAAGCCAAAGTCAGTAATGGTCAATCAAAGATGTACTGTTTATTACTGTGTCTAAAACAACGTTGTTTCAGGTACAGAGTGCTTTGCCATGTTCATCTGGTTTATTTTTGTGTGTTTATATGTGCCAAATTTGTGATCTGTAAATACATAATTATATGAACTTGATTAAACATAACATTCCTCTTGCACTTAATATGGATATTTTCTTGTCACTCACTTTATATGCCATCATTACAAAATATATAATATGTGAGAAGTGTGTGCCTTGCAGACACAAGCACATCCAATAACAGGCTTTGAGTGACATCTAGTGTTGAAATGTAGTACTTCACCTCGAGATTTAAGATTCATGCAGTGGAAAACATCCGGAAACGTCCAGAAATGATGGGATTTCCAAAGATAACAACAAACACTACACTGATGTTCATTACTTAGAGATAACAACACGCTCTTTACTAAAGCACAGTCAAACATGACTAATAAATAAGGATAGCACTGGATCATTTGAAAGCAGTAGCATACAGACACACATCAACCTTTTACGTCTTTGTACTGTAGCTGTTCTGATATGTCTTCATTGAAATTCAAATACATATTGACCTTCATCTTTGTTTTGTTCTTCATCTTGATATTTCTGGAAAGGAGAACAACTGGTCAAAACTTCCCATGACACTATTCATGTCCACCTATTTAAAACATGCGTCATTTATACCTGCATCTGCTCATAGAGCCACTCTAGGTAGAAGTACCTGCATCTGCTCATAGAGCCACTCTAGGTAGAAGTACCTGCATCTGCTCATAGAGCCACTCTAGGTAGAAGTACCTGCATCTGCTCATAGAGCCACTCTAGGTAGAAGTACCTGCATCTGCTCATAGAGCCACTCTAGGTAGAAGTACCTGCATCTGCTCATAGAGCCACTCTAGGTAGAAGGGGACGTTTCCATAGGCTGCCGGGACGCCCGAGACACATCCGTGCGCCCAGCTTCTGTCCCCAATGAGCCACCATACAGAATCCTCCTCTGTCACCAGGGGGCCACCTAAGTCTCCCTGAGAAAGAGTCCATAGTGACAGTATGGAACTACAACACTCATAGCTCTGGCAGTTGGTTAGGGTCACGGTAAGAAACGCATCTGTTATTTTCTGTGCCATTGCCCTGGTTTTGCTTGAAGTCGATAAGATTACTAGATAAGAAACGTAGATTCAGATCTAATGGATTACTCCTGGTCATTATGTCACATACATAAAGGCTACTTTCAAGCCCAAAGGAACACACAATGGTGATTTTGTTTGGCCACAATCTGTTACATTTGAAAAGCCTCATTCAACGATTATTAAAGTCTTCTAATGTCAATTGCCATGTATGCACATGAAAAGCGGAATTGTATGAATGACTGAAAGGGTGTTCAAACAAGCTGACAGAACAGCACTGCGGCGTTCAAACCCTTTCTTTTTCTAATTCTTAGTCTCACAATTTTCCAGTTAGGGGAACACTGAGTGAGAATGCAAATATCGACATGTCATACTGCACAGACTTCACTCATACATTTCCTTTAAGTTCCAGTTTCTACACTAGATCCACATCAGCCCATCGGTTCTGCTCTCCTCAGCGGCAGGGCCACTAAGTGGCAGAGCCGCGCCTGGCGGCGAGCGTTTAATCCGCCTCTGCGTGTCTTCTGTATTACCTCACAAGGCTGCACCACCGCCCCCGGGTTTCCAGCACAGACCGTGTCCCGGGTGTAGGCCCCATCAGAACCTGGGAGGTCGCGGCAGGCCGCGGGGTCTAACAACGTCACCTCCGCTTCCATCAGGAACTCCGAGCCGACGTCTTCAGAGGAAGGACGCAAGGAAGGAAACGAGGAAGGGAGTAGGAAAGAGGAAGGGACCCAACAGGAGACGGAAGTGAGAAACCCAACAGGAGACTATCCCATGAGATAATGTGTCGTTTTCCAAACCCATGAGAACATACAGTTATGACTTACTCGTGAGTTCTGTGCTGCCAAATCCCGTTGTCCAGCATTTCCTGGGAGCTTTGAAGTCCAGCCCAACATTGGGCAGACAGGCAGGCCTGATATTACCTGTATACACACAGCCCAAGGGTTTGTGTTGAAAGCGAGTGATTCAACAGGACGTCAGAGCTAAGCTTTACTAAGCTCTGACGTCAAAGAGGAACAGGAGCACATCAAAGCAAGTGAAATGATGTTCATGAAATGATAAGAACGAAAACCCATGTTCACCATTTGTTTATGGTTTGCTGCTATTATGACAAAATGGGATGAGAAATAATGAAGTCACTTCCTCACTTGTCATCACGAGTGGTTTGGTGAGCCTCATCAGAGCAATGTTATTCCTCCCAGTGTTGGTTTGAAAGGCCTCGTGGCCCAGAATGTGGCTGACTTGTAAACCATCATGAAACGCAGTGGACCAGGTATTTACTACACCTGCAAACACCTTCCAGGATTGAGGGCTGGAGTCCCTGTCGAGAAAACACAAAACAACAAACTTTGTTTCGGTTCCGGTTCCGATTCACCCATCTTCCCCGATCTCTGGTAGGTCTGGACAGGCACAAGCAAGATGGAGGACGCTAAGTGCTACTGGATCCAGATGACAGGGCTTGTTCACAGAAGAGCGGACAAGGACATGGCAGGAGAGGCTCACTTCTGCACACAGCTAGCTGCCGTGACGATCCAATAGGGGCTGATGATGGTGCCGCTGCAGTTGACGGAGCTGGTCAGCAGGGCGTGCCAAGGCCACGCCCCCAGACTGGCGGGCGGCTCGTTCCCGGCACCACTAGACGAGGGAGTCTCTCTGGTCCCACAGTCTACAGAAAGAGAAGGGTGTTTTCTCCTGTGGTGGACCAGTCTACAAGGTACTCTGGTCCCACAGTCTACAGAAAGAGAAGGGTGTTTTCTCCTGTGGTGAACCAGTCTACAAGGTACTCTGGTCCCACAGTCTAGAGGGGACACTGGTAACACAGTCTGGAGGGGACACTGGTAACAGTCTAGAGGGGACAGCCCCTATACACCAGTGTCCCCTACAGACCGTGTTAACAACATGGGACACAACACATTTTAAAAAGGTGACTAAAGCAAGGTGCAGTGAAAGCTATGCCGTAACGAATCGGCACGTCTACATTGAAATCGTGATCGCCATTCGAGTGACTAACTTGTCAACTAGCATTTCATCTATTCAATCCGGTCATGTAACCAGATCACTTTGGACGGATAAAATATCGAGAAATCCGAAAAGCTGAAGTTTCGCTTGACTGACCGACGCATTGCAGAGTAACAGCACTCCCACTGGAACAGTTGTTGCTGAGGAGCAGAACCAAAAAACACCAAGAGGGCCGTCACTACCCAACACACTGATCGCCCTGCATCACTAACCACCATGGTCACGAGGACCCTGTAAAACATGGCTGGGCTGGTGTTGCCTCAGGTCATACCTGTTGATGAACAGCTTCAGTATGTTTGTGTCTGGGCTTGACCCTGTCTTCACCTGGAGGTATCCGTTACTCGTGTTGATCTTCATTTGGCCAGATTGTGCAGAGGTGTACCTGTTCATAATACTTCGGTCAAGTTAACGTATTATAATTTTTCTTCAGAACATGCTCCACTTCAATTGGTACAGTGGTCCACAGCAGTGCCACTACAGGAATAAAACCTTCTGTATGAACGCATCTCACACACTGTATCCCATCCTCTGGCAAGCGGTTTGCCCAAGGTTAGTAGTCCAGCCTTCTGAGCACACTGGCTTCCAGGAACGGTCCTCAGACCTGTAGATCTGAAGGAGAAAACCAGAGCCAAACAGCCTGACTGCTTAAGCACACACACACACACACACACACACACACACACATAATTGGATGTATTAGGTGTCAGATAAGGACAAGACCACAAGACTTCTCCCCTTGACTAAATGACATGTGAGCACAAGCCTGTTGCAGACTAGTGTAGGCTGAATCTCTCATGTGACATGGGCCGTGGCTGTGGAACAGGAGGGTGCACCTACAGCACATAGTCTCATCCTCCCCACCAGGGCAGTCGGTCACCCCGTCACACCACTGGGACTGGAGAACGCAGAGGTCATCCCTGCACCGCACCCCGAAACACATGGAAGACACTGGGAAAACAGTGCGCGGGTGTGTTTTTAGGTTCATAGGGACACAAATAGACAGCTGTGATATACGTCTTAGCAATACATACAACTTGAACTCCTGGCCTGTTTAAGAACGCAAAGAAACATGGAAAAGACGCTGTGGTTCCGTACAGTAGTAGCCCAGGAGGACCCCAGCCACCAGGAGGAGAAGCAGGGCGCTGACGACGGCCGTCACTGTCAACTTCCTGCAGTTCCTCCTTCCTAGGACAAACCCATACTGATGAAAGGCATGCGCTCGACACTTCAGCACAACCTTCTCTATATATCCCAGCAGTCGAAAATCAAGTTTGATCTGGTTAGTGTGTGCAGATTGAAACATTTAAACAGCAAACACCCACTCAAGCATATACAGTAATCTATAAAATAATAATCCAAACTAAGAACTGTGTAGTTAATAGGTCTGGAAAGCCGTTTCACCTTTTGGAGGGATGGTGGCAGGGGTTTGTGGTGGGCTGGGAGGGTACAGGGCCACCTGGTGGACGTACTGGGGCTCCGCAGGGGGGTCAGCAGGTGGGGGTCCCTCCACCCCCCCCTCCTCCTCAGAGCCGTCATTAACACACACAACACCAGGTTCCTGTGCATACACGAGTGTGGAGTATGAGGATTGATCCACATAACATCACATATACAGAAGTTGGAGTTCTGCAGTCTCTCTCCTGAAGGCTAATATGAGAAGGGTATAATAGCTTGACAGAAGGTATTCAGAATAGAAAGACACTGTTAAATACCAATTTGTAATGCTCTGGAGTTCACATAGCAACTACAGTAAGCAACATAACATACCGAATTGGCAGACATTTTTTTCTTTCAAGACACCTTGGGCTAGAAACCTATATGGAAAGCAAATGCATTGTCATTCTACAGAGCATATCAATCACACAATGTCCATTGCTAAGCTTCAGTAGATAAGCTTACGGTTTACAAAAACCAGTGACAATTGAGTCAAAAACGACACATGGATATCGTCCAGAAGCTATCACACAATACTTACACAATACTTACAGTTCATGCGACTTCAACCTGATCAAGCTCAATTCACATCTGAAGCTCATTCCATGGTCCTCACATACACACCCTCTCCAGGAGAGCAGACTGGAGCAGCCGTTTGTGCCCGGACACTCCTCAATAGTGGCTGTAGGTGGGAGGGAGTTAACCCTCTCACCGGAGCACCAGGGGTGACGGAAGAACACAACACTCTCAGCAGGGAAGGTTAACCCCTTTCAGTGTTCACTGGCAAGTATTTTAGCAATACTCTGAGGTTTGAGGTATATTGGGATTCTAAGTACAAGTGAAAGAATGGTAAAAGTCACCCTACTTTGCATGAACTAGCTGAATCGACTGTACAGACAGCGGTGTCACTACATAGCTTAGTGAGTTTTCATGTCGATCTAGTTTTGGTAACACAAACTTCAGCTCTCTGAGAATAACTTCCATTTACCCCTGTAGCGTAAGACTGTTTGTCTTCATGAGATGTGAAAAGTCATACGATTTTCCAAAATGTACTAACCTATACCACTTACCTGTAATATAATTTAAGTGTTCAAAAAAACGTTGTTCATGACTTTGGCGTTACCATGTGTTTAATCATTTTTATGTACATATCATATTTATATTTTACAGTTTATCATGTGACAGATGAACATGAACAAAACACGGATTCTAAAATATTCTATATCAAAATAAGAAAACAAAGTCTGTGAATGTGTCTGGTTATGTATCATTGTAATGTAGTTTTAAGTATTTGATTACATCATGCCCCTAGTACAGTCAAGTTCAAACACATTCATCCCTGGGACTAGAGTTCCAATCCAGCACGGAAATTCAAGACATAATACAGTACATTCTTAGTTCCCTACAGGTCATGGCATAGAATGACGACTGGTCACATTTGTTATGAAACCGCATAGCCTAAATATAAAGTCTCTTCGGTGACTTTTGCATATTCAAAGCCGTGTTGAGTTGTTGAATCCATCGAAACAGACCCCTTGTGTTCCTTCTCCCTCCGCCTCTCCACCCCCCTGCCCCCCCCCCCCCCCCCCCCCCCCCCCCCCGGGGGCCCCTACACCCAGGCCTGCCAGCCGGGGAAGAGGCGGCTGAGGTTGTTGGGGTCCAAGGCCTGCTGGATGAGCAGGTTGACCTGGCCCCCCACGCTCAGCACCGCCCCCTCCTCCACCCCCTTCAGCTTCTCCTGCAGCCTCAGCAGGACGCGCTCCGCCACCTTGTTGAAGCTCTGGCTGTCGCAGCTAAACGGCGGTGGTGGCGGTGGAGGGGGGGTTCGAGAAAGACAAAGAACGAGAGGGCGGTTATCGTGAGAGGGGGACAGAGAGAGTGACAACAGATAAACCAAAGAGAGAATCAAGCGTTCGTCCGACGAGGGGCCTAAACCCGGCACAAATTCAAACCGGCAAAGGAGCGCCCACCAGACACCGGTGACCGAGGGGAGGGGGGGGGGGGGGGGGCGTACCTGGCCTTGCGCTGTGCGTCCAGCTCGTCCCCTCCCAGGGAGGCGTTGAGCGTGGCGTTGATCTCCGCCTGCTCGTCGTTCTGCTGCAGGTAGAACGCCTTCAGGGGGCTCATGGTCCAGTCGAACAGGGGGTCGTACAGCAGCACCTGCCCACACGCACGTGCAAGCCCAGTTTCAGTGTGTCTGTGGACGACTGTGCGTGCGAGTGTTTGTTTGTGCGTGTGTGTGAGTCGCTACCTCCACAATAGTCAGTAAGGCCTCTTGAGAACTCCTCATGACCTCCATGGTTTTCTCGCAGCATCTGAGCACATGGGGAAGGCAGGGTCAACGACTCAATATCCCCCAACCTCACTCGTCCCCGTCACGGTACAAAACAACCGAGGTGCCGACAGACTTGACTTGGAGCCCCGTCAACCGATTTGAAATGTGGACCCGCTCCTGGAGCGTAGCGTCTTACCTCCTGAAGACCCCCTCCACCCCGGTGATGCCCATGCCGTCCACGATGTCCCGGGACAGTCTGAAGGGGACGGTCTCAGGGGTGGGCAGAATCTTGCCCTGCTCAAAAGCAACCCCTGCCGAGGTAGAGACACGGAGAGAGACAAAGAATGACAGATAGAGACAGTTAGATATATAGGTAGAGGCAGAAATGACCTATGACATCCCATGATCTCCTCTTCCAAAGTTACACAAACAAAAACACACACATTTATCCCGACCCCCTGTTGAGCAGTCCTTACCCAGGTCTATATGGACCAGCTCCGCTGTCTGTTCATCGATAAGAATGTTCTGGATGTGTCTATCCCCCAGGCCCACAATGTAGCCCACTGAAGACACAAAAACACTAGCATTTCTTTGCGATTTGTGATATTGCCAGGTCTAACTAAATTGTGTTTAATTGTGGTGGGTTTGTGACAAATGTTAAGATGCAGGAGTATATATATATACATATATGTGTGTGTGTGTGTGTACCGATGGAGGAGGTGGCGACGCTGCGGGTGTAGGCCAGTCGCTTCTCCAGCCACACGGCAGGATCCAGGAAGCGCTCCATGCAGAAGAACCTGAAGACCGGGCGGAAGTTCTCACACACCTCACTGAAGGCCTGGACCTTCTCCTCAAAGCCCTGCCGCTGAGCCTCCTGGGAAACCACACACAGACGGAACAGCTCGGAGAAACTCTCCTTGGGTGTGTGTTCGCTTGTGTGTGTTTGGACATGTCATGCTGGGGTTGGTTCTACTGGGGAGGTGGCTCACCATCATCTTCCTGCGACAGGCCATGCTGGTCCAGTCCTGGGGCCGGAAGCGCTTGTGGGCGCCTCTCTGGGTGTCCACCAGGAACTCTCCGATGGGCACGGTGCCCGAGCACCACTCCAGCACCCCGCTCCTCTGAGAGAAGGGCACCACCTGGGGGGGGGAGGGGAGAGAGCGAGGGGAGGAAAACACTGAGTTAGAAGGGCAAAAAGGTCGAGTCAAATCCCTCTCATCATTCGTACACGAACCGACTTATGTGAGAGCGCATGTCCCCAAGCCCAGAATCGTTACCCTTAAGTCTTGAGTCTGGGGTGTGTGTGTGTATGTGTGTGACCTTGTAGCGCCGGATGTTGAGCTTCCTCTTGCGTGTCTCGGTGTTGCGCTGCAGCAGAGTGGAGCACATGTGGAACACCTGCTGCATGACTGCGTCCTGACGCAGGTCATCCTGACCCTGAACCACCCAGAGGGCAAAGGTCACACGAGGAGAGAATAGATTCTCGATTGTGTAATTCACATTCGAACACCTTGCTCTTCAAAACACTTTATAACATATAAATAGACAAATTTCCCCCCGTCGATGACACTGTGCTTGAAACCCAAGAGAAATTTAACTTTGGGGGACTCCAACTATGAAAAACAAGACCAGTTGATCCCCTGTTAAAATGTAATCGCACCCTTTCGTTTGGAATTGAAAGGATTAGAGCTGAGAAACTGGGTTCCCTTGATGTGATGATGAATGATGAGCTTGGTAGTGACAAGTACTCAGGCACAGAAACTTCCCACAGGAATGTTACCAGGAACAAATCAAATGAAGTGTTTGAATCTTTTTGTTGTTGCACAAAGCCCGGATTAATCATTAGCTCCGAAACCAACATGGAAAATAACTCTCATTGAACATAACTTCAAATCACTGGATTGGTATGGAGATGGCAGGGAGATGTTTTGAATGGAGCGGACACGCACACACACACACACGCACGCACACACACACACACACACGCACGCACGCACGCACGCACGCACGCACGTACACGCACTCACACGCACTCACCTTGACCAGCTGTCGTCTGCTCTTCCCGTCCGAGCCCACACAGTCGATGATCTTGGGCAGGTTGACCCCTCCGGCCAGGCGGTAGTGGGGCATGAATGACCTGACGGTCACCAGGTCGTCATAGTTACCGGAGGGGTCCACCTGGATGCAGAAAACCAATGAACGCGAGGATCAAGACGCGCACGTGTCGTTCAAAAACACCAGCCCAGGCTCCGAGACATCAGACACACACAGCGCGTTTAGCGTAAACATTCTGTTCGATTCTAGGTCTGTGGCCCCGTTGAGAAGGCATTATGGGATGGCCCATTCTTTACCCTGATCTCCATGGTGGGAATGACCACATCATCCAGGTCCTTGATCTTCATGATGGGCTGGTCAGCAGGGATTGGGATGGCCTCTGTCAAGGAATGAGAGCGGAACCATGACTAAGTATATTGGAGTCGGTCTGTTACATAGTATATACATTCATATAGTCACAGAAACACGCCCGCTTAGATATTCATGTCGTCTTATTTTACGGATTACATACGGCAGCATAGCAATGACATGCTCTACCAAAGCACAAAACTGTGTGGGTAGTCTGTATGCCGATTGAGGTTTTTAGTTGTCCTACATAGTGCAATGTAGCGTAGCATAGCGTCGCATCACATTATAAGTATCAAAGTGTTGCATGGTGTCATGGAGCCCAGGCTACAGCAGAGTAGCCTTGTGTAGCCTAGCCTAGCCTAGCGCCACCTCACTCTTCTCGGCCTTGTGGCGACTGGCGTCCATGTAGGCCAGAGTGATGTAGGCGTCACACAGGAGCTCGATGCCTCGGACCATCGGAGCTTTCCTCTTCCTGATCTCGTTGATGATCTTCTTGGCCACCTCCGACCGCTCCTGGAGGACAAAAACAAAAAACGACGACATTTTCACCAACCGTTTCTTTCACATGTAACAAGGGGAGCGTTCGCCGTTTCAGATGTCTAGTATGTCCGCTAACTTCAAGGTTGAAACTCTGCATGTGGAGCAGGTGTGGTGTCATGGTAACACATACCAAGTCTCTCAGCGGAGGAGGAATCTTGCTACCAGTTCTTACTCTGTGTGCGGCTACACTTCCAGTTCCTACTTCCTGTGCTGTTCTAGAACCAGTTCCTACTTCCTGTGCTGTTCTAGAACCAGTTCCAACTTCCTGTGCTGTTCTAGAACCAGTTCCCACTTCCTGTGCTGTTCTAGACCCAGTTCCTACTTCCTTTCCAGTTGTATACAGAAGAACCAGAAACACACAACAAGAATAGACTGCCCCCTCAGAAGAGGCTATGAGAACAGGGGTGTGAATGTTGGCATGTGTGCTGAGAGTGCGTGCTGTGTGTGTGTGTATACCAAGTCTAGCTGGGAAGGCTGGCGCGAGGCGGTCTTGGACAGGCGGCCACTGGAGAAGCTGTCATCCATGTTGGCGTTGACCAGGGCCAGGATGATGAAGAGGGTGTGGTGAGGGTGCTCCAGAGACGACCGGCACATCAGCTGGAGGAGGAGGAGGAACTGAAACATCTACCATCGGACCAAAAGGAAACTCCCTGAAGTGTGAGGGTCTTTGGGCTCTATCCAAGTAGGGTGGTAGGTATGACAGGTTGATAGGAAGGTTGATATGTATGGTAGGTTTTGAATTTTCAGCAACATGGTACCATGTACCAGTGGAGTCAGGTGGCTGAGCGGTTAGGGAATCGGGCTAGTAATCTGAGGGTTGCCAGTTCGATTCCTGGCCGTGCCAAATGACATTGTGTCCTTGGGCAAGGCACTTCACCCTATTTGCCTCGGGGGAATGTCCCTGTACTTACTGTAAGTCGCTCTGGATAAGAGCGTCTGCTAAATGACTAAATGTAAATGTACCTGAGGAATATTAGACTATGTGACGGATGAAGCCAACAGTCTTACGAAGGGACACGACTCGTTCATAGCAGCTCCTGCACACGTGCTTGGCTACCTGGTTTAGCACCTCGTGGAAGCCCGCATCTTCCGCCGCGCTGGCTGACATTTTGGTGCCCATCCTGGCAGCCAGCTGGTACATGAGGGGCAGGAACTTGTAGGAGGGGATCCTCTTAATGCCCGCCTGGAGGGGGGGGGGGGGGAAACACAAACAACCAGGGCATGGAGCTAGGCATCAAGACAATGAAGATGTGTAAAGTATGATCTTGAAATACGTGACATAGGGATGTTTGTTTTCCTTTTCTTTCTTTATATAATAACCTCCCCCGTCGCCCCCTCCTCCCTCCCTTGTCTCAACCACCCCCTCCTCTCCCTCTCACCCTTCTGCCTTTGTCTCCCTCCTCCCCCTCTCTTATTCTCCTCCGTCTTACAGTCCCCACCCCCCCCCCCCCCTGTGTCCCCCTCCTCCTCCCCCTCCTCCTCCTCCCCTTCCTATCTCTCCCTCCTCCTTCTCCCCCCTGGTCTCCTCACCCTCATCATGTCGTTGACCTCCTTGACGTGGCCGTTCTCCAGCCAGAGGGAGGCCAGGCGGAACACCCAGGCCTGCTGCTCCTGCCCCTGCTCCAGGCACAGGATGTAATTCTCCACGGCCTTGCACAGGAAGCGCCGCTGGTCCGCCTGCAGGCTGGAGAGCGCCTGCTCGTCCAGCTCCAGCTCCCGCTGCACCTTCACCGTGTACCTGAGGGGGGGGGGGGGGGGGGGGGGGCAGGCAAGGCGAGGCACTTTATGTACACATTTCCTACACAAAGCAGACTCAATATGCTTCACATAAAAACATGTCCTACAATAAACCTGGATTTAAAAAATAACGCAGGAAAAGACGTTTCAATGAATGGCTAGATCGGATCGAAATAAGCGTACACATACACCCCCACCTCCACCCCAAAGCCCACAAAAAAAACATCCGGCCTGTCAACGACCAGCCGCCTCCTCTGACCTGTTGTTGCCGACCTTGCGCTCCCTCATCAGGCCCACCTCCTGCTTGGCCTTGTCCAGCAGCGCCTGTTTGTTCTCAAACTCGGAGGACTTCATGTAGTTGTCCATGCTCTGGTACTGGGCGTCAGAGAAGCGGGCCAGGGACAGGAAGGCCTGGGTTCTCTGGCTCTGCAGGGGGCCCCCCACAGCCTGGTCCTCCATCACCTCTACCGCCTGGCGCCGCACACACACACGGGAACACACACACACACAAGAACACACACACAAGAACACACACACAAGAACACACACACACAAGAACAGACACACACACACAAATAGACACAAACAAACAGACACACAAACACAAACATACACACACACAAACACACCATGAGTGTAACACACACCAAACGGCCCCTTTTGTCCTTTCTTCCAACAGGCACCAGTGCTGCTAAAGCGTTCCCATGTGCGGCCGTCAGACGGTGTGTTGGGTGCAGAACACCTTCTCCAGGTACTGCTCCAGGATGACTCCAGGGCTCTCCAGACACGTCTCAGCCAGCCAGGTGCCGCACAGCCTGAGGCCCTCAGAGAAGACAGGCACCAGAGCAGGGTTGAAGTCCACCTGTGGAGCACAGAACGCAGGCTTGTACCCAGCCGGGTCCGACACACCACTGCTGTGGCATAGAGGTCGACTAGGAAGTGGGAGTATGGGAAGGTGACTGCCTATTTCGGAGTTTGCGTGTCAGCAAGCTGGATGTGTGTGCGAGCGTTTTGGGGCGTGCACTCATGTGTGTGCATACATGCGTGTGTGTGTATGTGTGTGTGTCTGACCTGCCCCTCCAGGTTGTGGATCATCAGTCGGAGCAGGCCCAGGGCCAGACCCTGCTCTCCCTTCACCCAGAACACCTGGGCCTCCTCCAGCTGCCAGCGGGCCGCCCCCGCGGACCCCGCGCCCCCGCCGCCGCGCTGCCGCATCTGGAACACCGCCCTCTCCGCCAGCTGGGCCCGCACACACTAATCATTAGTTGTTACCTCACACATTGTTGACCATCACTGTTTGGTTCCGTTTAGCGATACTGAACATTAAGAATGCCGGCTACTTACGGCAGTCACACACACACACACACACACCTGCGTGTTCCCGGCTGTGCGGGCCAGCTGACAGACCTCCATGAGGTGGTCTGTGAGGACGGAGCTGAGGTACTTCCTGGTGTCGGGGTCTCCCTGCCGAGCTATCAGGGTCTCCAGGGCGACCGAGCGCAGGGCCAGGATGGGCTCCACCAGGCTGAAGTCACTGTCCAATAGGAGCTTGGAATGCTGTTGCCATTGGCAGCACACCTCGGTCAGCCCTGCGTCTGTGAAGGGCCTATCAGGGGAGACCAGCCAAACACACCCAGTTACACACTCCACCACTGTCTACGTCACACCGTGCGTGTAAAACACAAACAGAGTTATGGGAGGTGAGGGGGAGGAGTTAAGCGATTGATTGTCCAATTGTCCAATGTCGATGCAGAGGATGAAGGGAGGGACGGGGAACAGGGCGGGGTGAGCACCTGGAGAACAGCTGACGGACGCCGTCCAGCTCGCTGATCCTCTGCAGGTTGCAGAGAGCTGGGTAGAGTGAAGACACGGCCTCCAGACTGCCTCGGCACAGCTCCTCCACCTCCACACCCCTGGGAACACACACGCGCACACACACACACCCGCGCACACACACACATACCAAGTCAACTTTTTTTACTTGTTCAGTGACTTGTGTACCTCGAGGTTGTTGAGTAAGGCGTTCTGCAAATATTCCATCTTATTTACCTCGCATATTTCAGGGTCTGGTCAAAAGTAGAGAACTCTTTGTCTCTTAGAGCTTGCAGGGTACAGTACACAGACTCGTTGAAGCCTGGCTTACATTTTTCGGAGCTGTGACAACAAAGTAGGCATGAATATGATGTAAAATCGTGGGAAAAGCACAACAAAAACAAAAGACCCATTCCTTGACAGACAAGGGAAGTGAAATGAAGCCCCTCCCCCTGACCTCTCTGATAGGTCACAGTCCCACTGCATGTTCCTCCAGGCCGCCTGGAATCGGAGCTCCCGTAGCTCCGCCCCCCACTCCACCCCCTCGCTCTCCAGCCCCCGCAGGTAAGTCGCTAGGATACCGCTCAGACCAAAGTTCTGCAGAGCCTGACCACCCAACAGGAAGAGACAAAAAGAAAAAGCTTTGGGTTCCAAACTATAGTGTATATAAACCATAGTGTATATACACGTAGTAAATACAAACCACAGTGCATAGGGGTTTGGGGAGGTAAGATGTCTACCGTACCTCCACGATGCCCACTTGCCGTGTGACCTCGGGAAGGTTGGCGTGGAGGTCGTACGAGGTCAGAGCCTTCCCCCACGACGCCTCATGCTCGTACGTCCTGATCCTGAGGACAAGGACACAGCACATGACCTCGTACTGTCTGGGTCCACTGTAGCACTAGCAGGATGGAGGCTTTATATGTCAAGTTCATATGGGCTAGAGATAATCATAAAGATACATGACTTTTGCACTGATTAGATCGATTGATGAATGAACCAACAAACCAATCCTAGCCAGCGCTGGAAGGTCAGTCAGAAGGGTGGGGGTGGTGGGGGGGTTACCTGGTCAGAGGGCTGGTCATCTTCCCTCCTCCACAGCCGTACAGACTGTCTGGCTCTCCGATGCTGCGGTACACCTCGATCAGCAGGTCCTACACACGGGTCAGAGCAAGCAGCTGTGAGGGGGAGGGAGGGAGGGGAGCGGGTGGGGTGGGGTGGGGAAGGGGGGGGGGGGGGGGTGGTGACTTGGCCGAGCACCAAGCGTCACCTGCAGACTGATGCCGGTGTCCTCCACGCTCTTCTCCATCAGACTGGAGAGCGTGACGTTCTGGCTGCTCTCGTCAAACGCCAGCCTGCGAGACGCTCTCGTCTGGGTCCTGTGTCGTCGCAAAGTGGGGGTGGGTGGGGGAGAGGGGGAGAAAGGTCAAATGTAAACATGTTCCGAAAGGGTCAATGCACTCTTTTCGGGCGCAAACTCCATTTCCCACAAGTACCGGCGGCTCTCCTCCATGTCCAACTGGATCTTGTCGACGTAGATCTCCGCGTAGAGCAGGGCGGTGAAGTGGGCGGAGCAGGCCTGGGCCGCCCTGGCCACCTCCAGGTAGTTCAGCTCCAACCAGAAGTTGGAATCGCACACCGTCCCACACAAGTCCCTGACATGACCACAAACACACTTAGATAAGAACCTACAGGAGAACAGCGCGTGTCCTATACCCAGACACGAAAGACGGTTTTCGCTAAATAAACCTCGAGAAATGTAGTTTGCACAAACCCGTCCCCGGCAATAGGCCTCTGCTGCTGTCTTAGATAGTCGACGACAGACAACATGGTACGCAGGGACGCCTTGTCCACGGAACCCTGGGCGCCAATGTCAGTTTCCCCTGTTACAAAAAACAGCGCCAAATCAGAAATACTGGGGGATCACTCCTGGTGGGATGGAAGTCAGGGGAATTAAAAGCACATTTCAAGCTTGGACAGCGCCTGGGAGGGTCTGGATGAAACCATTCAGATCATGAAACGCGGGGCCCCCAGACATCTGAGCTGGGGACCCACGTAAGTCGGGGGGGAGCGGGGCGGCTGGAGGCCTGGTGACCCACCTGAGTCTGGGGGGAGCGGGGTGGCGGGGCGGCTGGAGGCCTGGTGACCCACCTGAGTCTGGGGGGAGCGGGGTGGCGGGGCGGCTGGAGGCCTGGTGACCCACCTGAGTCTGGGGGGAGCGGGGTGGCGGGGCGGCTGGAGGCCTGGGCGTGGCGGGAGCACAGGGTGAAGAAGTCCTGGATGTGGGAGGACAGCAGCGTCCTCCAGGAGCCCTGCGCATCGCCCCGCAGGATGTCGTGGATGATGAGGGGCAGAGCCCGCTGGCAGAAGTCTGTCCTCACCTGGCAGCACGGGAGGAGGGCAGAGAACTGGGGCTTCAAAAGTGTGCGTGGGTGTGTATTAATAGTGACTGAGAGGAGGACAGGGAGTGCAGTGTGCACACACTCCAGTATATCAACATGAGAATCGTAAGAGCCACAGCCTTACCAGGCACAGGGGCCGAGAGAGCAGCAGGGCCTCGCTCCTCACTCCCCCGCTGTCCAGCAGGGTGGAGCACAGGGTCCTGAGCCAGGCCTTGTGGCCCCCGGCCTGGGGCACCCACAGCTCCTGGCCCTCCAGCTGGTCCCGGGCCTCCGAGCTGGTCTCCGCAGGCGGAGCTGCCGGCTGCTTGGGAGGAGAACACGTCTGTTCAGGCCCCCAAACACACACACAGGACACACACACAGGACACACACACAGGACACACACACAGGACACACACACAGGACACACACACAGGACACACACATTCCTCACCCACCTTCTTCCTGGCGGATCTGAAGGGGTTGAGGTGGGTCAGCATGGGGTCACGGTGATCTTTGTGCAGGTCCCAGAAGTCGGCCCCAGACTGTGTGGCCAGGATGTTCTTCACACACTGAGCCGCCGCCTTCCTCACCTGGATACTGACGAGCCACAACATGACCAGCACGTCGGTTACTTGTTCCTGGGGGCGCCCGGCTAGCTCGCGGGATGAGTGCGCGTAGCATGTAGGGTGAGGCCTTATCGCTGCGGCCTGGGTTCCAATCGGGCCCTTGTCTGTACCTATCGCTCTCCCTGGAGTCCACTAGGTGGCGGTGTGGTGGCTGAAAGTTTGTATGGCTACTGGACCGTACAGTCACTTTAGTATTATTTTACTATCGGAATATGTATTGACCTTCTGTGATGTAACGTTTGACGGGGCAGTTTATTTGGGAAAGAGGTGTGTGTTTACCAGTGGTGTGTGAGAGCGTTGTTCATGCAGTTGAGGATGATAAACAGGTTCCGGGGCTCCACGGAGGAGAAGAGGGAGGCAGCCCTGGTGTGGAGAGGATCTCTGGCCTGGAGCAGGGCGATGGTGGACAGATCTACCGGGCCCAGCTCCCCCAGACAGCTGCCTGCAGCCTCTGCACACACACACACACACAGAGAAAGCACAAGGGGGTGTTTCCTCCAGCTGAACTGTGTGTGCTGAGGTCCAGGTGACCTGTGTGTGCTGAGGGTGAGGTCCAGGTGACCTGTGTGTGCTGAGGGTGAGGTCCAGGTGACCTGTGTGTGCTGAGGGTGAGGTCCAGGTGAGCTGTGTGTGCTGAGGGTGAGGTCCAGGTGACCTGTGTGTGCTGAGGGTGAGGTCCAGGTGACCTGTGTGTGCTGAGGGTGAGGTCCAGGTGACCTGTGTGTGCTGAGGGTGAGGTCCAGGTGACCTGTGTGTGCTGAGGGTGAGGTCCAGGTGACCTGTGAGCTGCTCACCCAGGATGTCGGCTCCTCCTGGATGGTTGGCTGCCAGCTTACACAGCTGAAGCAGGTTGAGAACCAGCTGCACCAAGACACTCTCTGCTGGCTCCGCTGGGAGGGGGGACAAGGCAACACGTCATTTCACCTGAACACGCAGACACACACACAAACACACGCAACCCTAAACAGAACGCGGGCGCTTGGCGAGGTCGCATCTCGACGTCGTTGTCCGTATACGGTATCAAATGCGACACAAGCAGCGCCGTTGTTCCATGAGGTAACATGCGTCTTCGATGGCGGTCACAAGCCGCCGGTGAAGGATCCCGCGATGGATCCCCGTGGCGTCAGCGTCCGTACCGTGGCACTCCTGGAGCAGCTCTGTGACGTGGGCCTTGTTGGTGCGCAGCTGTCGGCTCAGGTCCTTCAGGCCCTCCAGTCTGGTGAGAGGCAGCGAATCACAGGAGGCCACAGACAGGAAGTGGACTATCTCCTGTGAGGGAGAGAAGACAAAGAGGATTGCGGGAAATTAAAAAGGAGGAATTCAATTCAAATTCAATCCAAAAAGATATATACTTAATTATCCATCCCCATAGGAGTAGATAATTGATTTTTCGACAGAGGCTCAAACATAAAAGTGTCCAAAAGTTACAAAAAATATTGTTTCAGTGTTTGGTCACGTGGAGAGAGGTTATGTACTGTTTTGAGTGTGTGTGCGTGTGTGTCCACCTGTCGGAGGGTAAAGTTCCCAGTGCTGTATTTGAGTGTGCGCTGGCCTCTCCTCAGCTCTCTGAACTCGGGGCGGTCGGGGAAGGGCTCCAACCTCTGGATGGCGCTCTTCAACTTGTCCTGACTATCCACGACCAGGAAATTCAACAGACTGAGCACCTAACACAGGACGACAGACAGATATAAGTGAAGAGAAAGAGAGAAAGAAAACAAGTGACATAATATGTGTGTGTGTGTGTGGGGGGGGGGGAAACAGCCATGGTGGAGGAGAGACAGAAGGAAAAGAGACAGGGACAATCAAAAAAGGAAGACAAGACAAAAATCATCAGTGTTGGCTCCGTGAAGGTCGCTGCCCCTCTGGTGCCTGCGTGGTGCCTCTCCTTACCTGCTGGGAGACGGCAGGGTCCTGCTCCGTCACCTGGGCGGTGAGAGTACCCACGATGACCTGCAGGTGGCTCTCCAGCGCGTCGTCGCAGAACTGGACGGCCGTGTGACACACGGAGGCCAGCAGCTGGCAGCACAGGGAGAAGGTGCGCCTGGACACCTCCTCCAGCTGGGCAGGCCTGGGGGACAAACAGGGGACAGCTATTGGGGGGGGGGAGGACACACACCGGCTGAGAAACGACCGCGACAATCAGCGCGGCGCGGGGAAGTTGTCGGAGCACTGTGACCCAGAGCAGAGAGTGTTCAGGGGGGAAAGCAAGATGGGGATTCGCTGCATACAGTATCTGCTGATCCAGTTCAACGCTTGTGACGACGTGTGTGTGTGTGTGTTCCGCCCGCTCCCACCTGCCGTTGATGTGGTGTATGAGCGTGTAGGTGATGTCGCGCAGCACGAAGGCCCAGGCTCCGCCCAGGCCGTCGCGGACCTCCCGGAGCAGCAGGCTGACGAACAGGTGGTACATCAGCAGGATGCGGTGGCGCTCGTAGGGGTTGGTGGTCTCCGCCGCCCTCTCGCACACCGCCAGCAGGATACGCTGGATGGAGATCTACAACAGAGATCATGTGACCGGGCCTCTCTCTCTCTCTTCAGTTTGCATGACCGGGAATCGAACTGGCAACCTTCTGATTACTAGCCCGATTCCCTCACCGCTCAGCCACCTGACTCCCAATTCAATCTTCCAAATAGACTTTTTCCTCTTCAGCTCCCACACCCACAAGAGAACCAGTGCGCCACGCGATAAACAAGCGACGGGCATAATCTTACCCGTACTACACAAAAAATACGGTAATGGACCCGGTTTTCAAAAGACTCAATTGAAACCAGATTTGGGAATCTTATACTTGACTGGGCGTGTCAAGCTACTTACTGGGGTCTTGGACAAGATGGCCACCAGGGACTTGTGGTTAGTGCTGTGACACTTGCTGAGGTAGTCCAGCGTGGCTTTGATGACATAGGAGCTGAAATACGGCGGGTTTGGTGCCGGGTCCAACTCCCTAAAGAAGGAAATGGAGCACCGCTTGCTAAGTGTGACATGGTATGTTGATATGACCTCATGGCATTTAACAACAGCTGTTTGTGGGCCCACCAGGAGAAAAGTGGGATGGGGGTTAACACTAACAAAATTATAACTTCATTTAGCTCTCTTGTGGTGGTGTCTGTTAACTCTTGAGGGGGTCTGAGGCTCCCTTCAGCCCCCCTTACTGTGAACGTTGGGTGTGGTGTTGTGTTTGAGCGTTACCCTATAAAGGATCTGAGCTCTCCAGAGGGGTCTCCCTCAGTGCCTGCTCCTTCATACAGAGTCATCAACAGCTCCACCACGATGTCTGCCAGGTTACTGTGAATCAGGCTGTCGATTTGCTGTGGAATGTGAACAAATATTTCAAACGTGTATATAGCTGGAAAACGATAAGGTTATCATTTCAAAATTGTAAGAGAGACAGATACTAGACTGCTACTTTGCAGCAGATCTTCCAACCAATTCAAGCTAACTCTCTGTAGGTACCTTAGCATTAAGTTAGCATGTAGCTAAGTGTTTGCTACATGCTAGCTGCCAACACCATTGCTAGCATCCACCTTGCGCTAGCATCCACCCACCATTTTACTGTAGCACCCACTCCCTTCGCTAGCATCACTCCCGTGCTATGTAGCACCTACCCCGGTGCTAGCATCACCCTCCATGCGCTAGCATCACCCTCCATGCGCTAGCATCACCCTCCATGCGCTAGCATCACCCTCCATGCGCTAGCATCACCCTCCGTTTCTCCCTCACCTGTTTGCCCAGACAGTTGCCGTCTTTCAGCAGGTCGTAGACCCGGTGGGCCTTCTCTCTCCGCTGGGCCACCTGGGCGTCCTGGCTGGACAGGGCAAAGTAGGGCAGGATGTTGACCATGATCCTGGGGAAGCAGTCGGCCAGCAGGCCCTTCCAGTCCTTCCCCAGGTGCTCCCCGATGGAGCGGACCTGCTCAAAGTCATCCAGGAACACCAGGTGGGGGATCAGAACCTGGTAGGAGCAGCTGAGAGCGACATGGCACACGAGGAAAAAGAAGGGAAAACGATTAAATCAATCGTCTTCCTAAACACGATGAGATGACAGTCTGGAAGGAGGGAGGTGAGAGTAGTCATTTACATTTACATTTAGTCATTTAGCAGACGCTCTTATCCAGAGCGACTTACAGTAAGTACAGGGACATTCCCCCGAGGCAAGTAGGGTGAAGTGCCTTGCCCAAGGACACAACGTCAGCTGGCATGACCGGGAATCGAACTGGCAACCTTCGGATTACTAGCCCGATTCCCTCACCGCTCAGCCACCTGACTCCCTCAGCCACCTGACTCCCTGAGTAGTGCGAGCATTATTACAATTATGACACATTGATATATTTATTAAAAGGGCCAACTTCATACGATATTAGCATTTCTAACAGGCCCACATTCTAACTAAAATGACCCCGTGAGGTCAGGTTGAGCGCTGACCTGTAGAAGTAGGTGAGGCTGGCGTGGTTGAGGAGGGTGTAGGGGAAGGACTCCAGCGTGTAGCGGGGGTCCTTCTGCCTCTGGCCCAGCCACTCAGCCACCAGGAAGTCCAGGTGGGAGCAGACGAAGCTGTCCACAGTCCTGTAGCCCAGCGCCCTCGACACCCCGCCCAACACCTGGCGACGGGACAGGGAGACAACACGCTCACTATCAGAGGATTTAAATTAAGACGTCCTTGTGGGCTAGGTCACGGAATTCTTCGTTGGCCACCATCTTTAACGTCTAAAACGATTTGAACTCGTAAGAATTGGCAAGACACGTCATCAAGTAATGTGAGGGAACTGACCAATCGAAAATGCGACGGTTGCGAGAGTGAGTAAAGTCATTTGGGACTACGACTTATTGCCATCTGGGTCTCTGTGGTAGCAGACCGACTCCCTTACACTGGAGGAACTGCAATGGAACAGTGACCTTCTTGATGAGCTGCTCCTCTATGTGGTTCTCCTTGTAGGACTGGAACAGGGCGAAGAGGGCCTGCTTCTCACACACAGGGCTGCAGCACAGCACCACAGAAAGGCTCCTCAGCAGAGCCGCTTGGTGGTTGACCGTCTCGTCACCCTGCTCCTCCGTCGAGCTGCCCCTCTGTGAGGCGCACGCACGCGAGCACGTACACAAACGCACGCACACACACACAAAATCCGATTGTTTTCATTCCCTTTTTGGCCGACAAGGCGGGAACTACTCATTCTGACATCCACACACAAAACGGCAGGAAAACGAGTCAGAAAGGCGCGTATGACTGCCGCCTGACAGCCAGAGCTGAGAATCACGACCTGTACCTGGGCTCTCATTCCCTCCTGGGCCTTCAGGTAAACGTTCTCAAACGCCGCCTGCTGTTGTCGTAGAGGGAGCATCTTCCTCTTCCCCGAGCCGCCCGGCGTCATCTCCAAAAACAGCCTGAGCGAGGAAAGACGGGACGGGCCGTGGCAGAAAAGCAGAGTGTCAACTCCGAGGCAGCAAACAGTGCGGATACTCTCACGACGACTGCGGCGCAGCCGGAAGTGCGCACGCACCTGTCCACGGACGTGGCGGCCAGCATGCGGACGTGGTGGTGAGAGTCCGCCAGGCTGGAGGGCAGGAGTTCAGACACGGCCTGCTCCTCCTCCCTCAGGGTTAGCACTGCCCACTTACAGCCGGGGTCCGCCTGATAGGTAGAGAGGGGGACAGCCATGGAGTGTATCGTCCTATCAGCAGTGTGCTACGGATGGGGAGGGGGTGGCTTCTCAGCCAGATGGTCTTCAAACTCACCTCCAGCAACGCCAGCAGACAGCGGACCAGCGCGGACCTCACGGTCCCCGTGCATTTCCCCGTCCTTCCTAGGAGGCTGAAAAGGTCAAAAAGTCAAAGTTCAAATCCCCCCACAAAACAACGTCATACCTACGACGTTCGCGGCGGAGTTCGTTTATCGGGAGTCCAGAAGCAGAGCCCTCACCAGAACCCGGACAGCACCTGCAGCAGACTCCCCTGGACGTGCCTCATGTCGTGGGCCGAGTTCTCGCTGCGGCCCAGGCTTCTGATGGAGGGCAGCAGGCCCAGCAGCACGGCGGCACACACCTCCTGGTCCTGCCGGTACAGAGAGCACAGGTCCCTGCGCAGCACAGGCCAGCACAGCACAGCCGTTAGCGGAACCCACCCCCCAATCCTTACAAAACGACTCCCCCAGTTGTGATTGAACTGGGCTGGGGATATTCTGTGAGGAGGAGAGAGGAAGTGCTTCTCACGCCAGCGGTCTGAGCAGAGTGTCGAACTCCTCTGGAGGCAGAGATGCGTCTTCAGAGGGCAGCTTTGTGAGCAGGACCAGGTACTGAGAGACGACGGCGAAAAAAACAACAGCGGCACGTGAAGAGTCGTCTCGACCCGAGGAACTGGAATTAGCAGTAGCTCGTCGGAAATCGCCGCTTCCTGCTTGGAAACGGCTTGTACCGGGGCACCAATAACCCCCCCCCCCGCCCCACCCCCCTCCGCCGTGATCCCCTCAGCCCCCCGCGACCCCCCCCCTCACCATGCGGAGGTGGAGCGGCTTGGTGAAGTCGACGTGCTCCACCAGCAGCAGCAGCCTGTGTCTGACCTCCGAGGGCTTGAAGGCGAGGCCGTGGCTGAATCCCGCCGAGGCGCACGCCGCCAGCGTCTCCAGCGTCTCCAGGAGAGCCCAGTCCTGCACCAGCAGCCCTTCCTCCGCCAGCGGGCTCTTAGCTCCTGCGGGAGAGGAGAGGACACGCTGACGACATCTTCAACCCCCCCCGACACATTACTTCTTCAACCCCATGCACCCAGACCCCCGATCGGGCCGGACCTCGCCCCCTCACCTGGTCCACTCTGCCCGTCTTGGGAGGCGTCCCCGCCGGAGCGGAGGGGGGGGCGGGCGCTGGCGTGGGCTCCGTCCCCGTCGTCAAACAGGTCGATGTCCTCCGGGGCCGGCTCGGCCTGCGTCCGGATCCCGGCCCACTCCTCCTCGCCCTGCTCCTCCTCTGCCAGCGCCGCGCTGCCTGCCTTCCCCTGGCTGACCAGCTGGGAGCCAAAGGAGCCACGTGAAGAGGAGGTTCGTAGAGGGAACAGGGCAGTCCGGTTAATCAGGACTGGCAACACTAGGGACGATGTGACGTGCGGGAAGAGTACGAGGTCGGCCGTGTACCAATAGTTTGCAGATTTCCGCGAGCTCGTTTAGGAGTCTGGCTGAGAGGATCTTCGCAAACAAGCTGGACGCGACGGCGCTCATCTTGTCCTGAGGGAGACAGACGTGGAGGTATGGTGCCCGTGTAGACGTCGACCAAACATATCTGTCACAGAGGATGATGATGATGAAGCTCTTACCGTGCCGCCTCGGCTGACACACACAGTGCACAGCCTCATGATGGACCTGAGCGTTGCCATGGTACCGTCCTCCGCCATCTTCACCTTGACGGTGGAGACGTACTCGCTGAAGTCCTGAGCCAGCGACTGCCGACGCGACACAACGCACACCGTGAACTGTATACCCTTCATCCAGCCATCACATATTTAGGAGGAGTCGTAGACTGATAGGTGTGTGTGTGGCATGTACTCAGTTATTTGCTTTAGGAAAAAAAACTAGCCGGTCTGGAAGACCTCTCCGGGGGGTCTGAGTGTTAAATGAGGGACAAGAGAAGGTCACCTTGGCTTTGAGGAAGAGTTGGGAATGGCAGGCGTCTTCCTCGCTCAGGACCCCGGTGGAGACGTACCCGGCCAGGAGCCCGGTCAGGAGGGCACAGCAGCGGAGCACGCACTCTGGGGGCGTGGTCAGAGACTTGTGTGTGTGTGTAGGGAGGGGGGGGATGAGGGAGGGGGAGATGAGGGAGTTACAAACCAGACCAAAGCCTGCGGACTGACTGACAAAGACACACACACACACAGCTCACATCTGGGGAGAAGCAGTTGAGCAGATTGTCGGCCACAGCCAGCAGCGCCTTCTCCATCTGGTCTTTGAGGCCGGCGACCACGGTGAGCTGGGCCTCAGCTGAGCCCACCGCCCCCCCCTGCACCCGGGCCGTGAGGTCAGGGGTCACGTCGTTGAAGGTGAACTGCAGATAAAGGCTCTCAACCTCCTTCAAGGTGGCATCGGCCCCAGGTAACACTTGGTAGCGGGTCAAGGCACTTTGTAGAGGGGAGACAACACCTTAAAATGCGAAACGCTTTTCGAATCGCCGAAACCCCTATGTTGTTTCGATGATGGCGAGGAAAAAAAAGAAACACATTTCAAATGAGACAAAAATGGCATGCGTCAAATAGAAACGAGATGTGATTCCTCCCACCTCTCCGGCTGTGGAGCTCCGGAGAGGAACCTCATGCCAGCTCGCGTGTCCTTCAGGGTCAACGCCACCAGGATCCTGGGCACCAGGTTGTGAGGAAGATCCCTGCACAGAGAACCAAACAGCCATCATGAAACATGCCAGGGAAGGACTAGTTGTAATTCCTAGTAAATGAATACGACTGCACCATGAAAGACTTCCACAATGATAACTGATCTACGTCTTGTCTATCTGCATCCATCCATCCATCTTTCTGACAGACTTGAGTTGCTGTAGATCCACAAGAGGTGCAGTAGTCCTGACCTATATGCCCGTGTAATCATTTAGCAGATGCAGTTATCCAAAGCACTGGGGGGTGGGGGGGCCGTCAGGGCCAGCAAGGCCTTCTCTGCTGGCCTCAACATACTCAGAAAAGTAAATATGTTTGTGGTTATATATTTTATTTTTCTTAATAATTTTCCCCCATATTAATGTAATTCAATAAATACACTGACATAAATACAAAAAAAAATTGTTATCTCCATAATCCGGCTGTAATCTGGATATAATATGATATCCACTTGGTTGAGCTGCTGACAATGTTGTATATTATGGTAGAGTTTTTATCCAATCATATTTCAGATAGCTTGTGTTGTCAGGTTCTATAAAATCTGCCTGAGGCCTTCAGAATCAACGGAGCAGGCTCCCGTGTGCTGTAAGTGAACGGAGACGGTCAGTTGCGATAGCCAATCAGATCTGTAGTCTGCGACACCAAGGCCAGCTAGAAGGTCTTACGCTGAACTTGACATGTACGCGTCCTTTAATTGTGAATGCGAGCTTATTGATTTTAAATGCTCCGGAAATTAAGTGTTGCTCGACTAGCCTTTATTAAGGTGATGTAATGTGTAAGTGTGATTCTGTCTGGATTCTCGAGCCGTGGTGTCATATTGATGCTATTATGAGGTGTATTCATTTAGGCAGGCCTAAGTATGACGTCACTGAAGGCCCTGCGTGAAATGCACTGCCCACCACTGGATTTGAACCTGCGACCTCTTGATCGGTAGCCAAATGCTCCACCACTGAGCTATCCCTATATCTAATGCCCATCCCCACCAATACCCCTCCTTAATCCCCCTGCCCACCTGCAGATGATGGGGTGAGGCCTGAAGCTCTCCTCGGCGTCCTCGTTCTGCTCACTCATCAGCAGCCAGTTCCTGATGCTCTCCTTCAGGCTGGGGGGCCCACAGCCCTCCGCTGGCCCCGGGGGCTCCCAGCCCCTGCCCAGGCTCTTAGGAACCGGGCCCTTCAGCAGGGCCTGGGCCAGACAGAGTGTAGCTGCCCTGCACACACGCACACGTCGTACGCACACAAAACCCCACACACGCGTGCGCACACACACACACACAAAGAGAAAATCCAGTCATGTCACTCCACATAACATACATTCGATCAATCTCTCCTCCATGACTCCCAATGTCACGGAGGTCTGAGGGCACCAAGCGCATCAGAACTGGCAGAGACGGTCAACGTGGGCCCCCTAAAACCAGCCCCCGAACCCAGACTCACGGTGAGGGCTTGCAGGCGGACCCCGAGAACAGCTTCCAGAACTCTCTATCCGTGGGGATGAGCCCCCCCTGGACGACGGTGGCCAGCAGCTCCAGGCTGAGGGCCTCCGTGTGGGGCGAGCTGACGGCACGCAGAGCCAGGGCCCACACGCGGGCCCACAGCCGGCCCAGCTCCGCCCCGCAGGCCTGGGAGCGCTCCGGGTGGTCGGCCTGGCACCGGGCCACCTCCCTCAGGCAGCGCAGCACGTAAGGGCCCCTCTCCCCGCGCTTCTGCTCCCCCAGCAGCAGGAGCAGCAGAGACAGCAGGGGCACCAGCTCCTGGCTGGGCACCATGGACGGGTACTTGGAGGTCAGAACCGAGGTGATCTGTAACCTGGGAAACGTATACGGAGTGAGCAGAATAAACAACCAAACAGAAAGGTTGTGCGGCAATGTAATCGTGTATCCTCCATCTTCGCATCGAACCACTCTTGTTGAGATGGATAAACACATGAAAGGGCCGATGCGCCTTAGGGGGTTGATCATCCGCCTGTTTGGGATTATCGGCGTTGCCGATGGGAGGCACACTCTGCTCACCATGGAACGATGTCGAAGTCGTTCTGGTTGGGCTGCAGGTGGTTTCGGAGGACCTCCCAGCCCAGCTCGATGCGCCTGCGCTTGCTGGGCGTGCCCTGGGGGCTGTCCTTCTGGGTGGCAAGGAGGTACGCCTGGGTCACCTCCATGATCTGGAGGTTGGGATCCTCGCTGAAGAGCTGGAACACAAGTCATTTTCCATTTGGCTCATTTAGCGGACTCTTTCATCCAAAGCGACGTACTAAACGACAGTACAGCAGGAGTAAGGTCAGAGTTCGTAGTAGTACAGTATTTTGGAGGTCCGAGTCAAGGAGTGGTCTGTATTTGCGGGCCATGTCGCACAAACCGGGCATTCGGTCAAGACTGAGTTACTGGTATGTAGGGTACAATGGACACCTTCTTTGACATAAGGATGAATCTTATGTCTCACCTGTGCTGGGATTTCGAGAAATAAAAGAAGGCAATCGGATCAGCAGTACCTTCGAATTAGTACGTCGACATTTTAGACTTTGAAGCCATTCTTCTCAGTTCTGCCCGGAGAGAAATGACTGCCCTTTGACTTGGAAGGGCAGTACATCGGTACAATATCAGGCGGAGGTTAGCTTAGCTTAAAGAGGCTTCGCTACCTGGTGGCAGATGTCAGCGGTTAGCTCGATGAGGTTGTCCTTGACGGCGATGTGGCGTGACCCTGTGGCATATTTCCCCCGGCTGCCGATGTGGCTGATCTCCCTCACCAGGGCGTCGTACAGGTTGTACAGCAGCCTCGGCCACCTGGACCAGTCCTCGGCATGGGCGCCTGGGCACGGAGAGGGTGGCACAACCTTAACACTGAAGGAACCTACATTACTGAACTAAAGATGCATATTCAGACACCTACGTGTATCTTCAATAGTTTGCGGGTCTAAAGAGGCATATTATTTCCCATATTAGGGGTATCAGGTACTAGGAATGGAAACGATACCCTTTGCTAATATTTTTTTTTTGGAAAAGGCAACATTAGGCAACAACGTGACAGCTGACATTCATGTCCCAAACAGGCCACCGTACCCGTGTCTGGTGTCTTGGCACCGTGAGGGTGGTGGACACACAGCTGCAGGTTGAACAGCTCCACTAGCTCCTCCTTGAGGGCGGAGCTGGGCCTCATCTCCGTCCACACGTAGAGCGCCGAGGGGAGCAGCTCCTCCCCCAGCCGACACACCCTCATGCGACAGTTCATGGCCGCCGAACGCAGGAAGACGTTCAAAGCCGCGACCAAGTGCTCCACCACCGCCAAATGTTTCTCATGCCTGCACGATACAACCCAACCAATTACCATTTACTCCACAACAAAACAATAGGCTTGTGTCATGGCTTTTCACTGGGTGTGTCGGTGAATGGCATGTTACATTTACATTTAGTCATTTAGCAGACGCTCTTATCCAGAGCGACTTACAGTAAGTACCGGGACATTCCCCCGAGGCAAGTAGGGTGAAGTGCCTTGCCCAAGGACACAACGGCATTTTTTCACAGCCGGGAATCGAACCAGCAACCTTCGGATTACTAGCCTAATTCCCTAACCGCTCAGCCACCTGACTCCCTTATGTGGGTGAATGGTGGTACCTGGCGTTGAGCAGTGCTTTGGAGAAGAAGCTGAAGAGCATGTTTGTCATGCCGTCCGTTTGCACACAGCAGCCCAGCACGGCCGTGTGGATGATTCTGCTCAGCAACACACGGTTGACAGCCTGAGTGGTGCTGGTGAACAGGCCACAATACAGCTCCAACAGGCCTACAGGGAGAGCACATTACATGAATACAGTGGGTATTTTGTGGTTTTTGTGCGCCATTAGTCTCATGTTAAATGTAAAAAGCATGAAGATATACTGTATTGACTAAACTAAAAGCCTGCAACACCGTATGCATATTCATAACAATACCACAGCCTAATAACAAACACCTTAACACTTACTGTGCCATTGCTGATGGGTGAGTTCACACCAGTACTTGCGTACGGACAGGAAGTCTTTGAGGAGGATACTGCTGTAGTCCTCTCCATAGGCGGAGCAGCTGAAGGAGACACCCAGCACCTCCATCACATGGTTCAGAACCTCACTGCACTTAAGGCGAGGCCCTCCTGTAGAGGGAGAGAGCAGGTCCCCTCAGGACTACAGTACCCACAATGCCTCCAGTAAACACCTTCTAGATGAAACTACAGCTTCACGTGAATGAAGCACATCGAGGATAGGCTTGGGAATCATGCAAGGAACCAGGACAGGCTAGTGAGAGGCAGACACTGTGGGAGCTCAAGGGATCTTTCTAGATCATTTACTTTTGTTGGCTGAGCGGATGAAGTATTTGACCAGGCTGCTGATCTCCCGCATCTTCTTCTGCCGGATGGTCAGCGTGGTGGCCGTCACATTGGCCTTCGCACCCTTGAGGAGCTCAGTCTCCTTCTGAAGGTACTTCTGTAGAAACCTGAGTGCACAGGAGAGTTCATCACTGGCTTTATTACAGGTCGAGTCATGGCATGTCGAACGCTAGCTAAGGCCACAGTGTAACAGATCGGAAAAGTTCTGACATGCAAACTTGATTTCATGACTGGATTATGTATCATATACAAATATCAGCATGTTGATACCTGAAGACAGCATCCCAGGTGAGCTGTCTGGAGCCTTGAGCTGCTCTGGTACCGGAGGACCGGTCCAGCTCCTCCACAGTGTCACTGGACCGAATGAGCCTCTTGAAAGTGTCAACTTCCCTCTGGAATTGTTGACAGAATATGTTGGTCAAGTCAACATTTTGCTGACACAAATAGCGTGTTGGGGTGCATTGCTGACAGACACTGAGCTCACTTTTCTCTCTGTAGCCTTGTCATTTTCCAACCCCCTGCAACACAGCAGCAGTTCGTGTAGAGCCAGGCTCATCGTAATTCAGAATGGGAGGTGGGTCTCTCAAAGTAGGGGGAAACTCCCATCAACACAGAAGCATCTGAAAATAAGAAACTATGTTGACAGCTGTCATGAGATGAGACTAAAGTTACACTAAGTAAGGTGGAACATCAACAGGCAGGATGTCTCGGTTATTTCTACAGTACTCTTCATACTTCATTCAGTACATTCATGAAATAGTAGATTAGCTACACTAGCAAAGATTGCAAATCACATCACAGCCAAAGCTAGCTTGCATAGTTAGCTAGCTAGTTTGCTTCTAATGCTGAAACACAGCAGAAAATTAACGGAATGCATAAATCATACTGTACACGCATAAATGAAACAGAAACGTTTCAAAGCGATCACAGTGCAACATTGTTGGAATGGTCTGTCAGATTATTGTCAAACCTTGTTGTGCATCAATTCTTGTTTTGAAAATGAAACTTATACAGGCATGGGGAGGGGAGAGATCAGGATGGAGAAAACGCGCCACCCACTGTTGAAAGTGAAACATCCCATCCGGGTTCTGTGAGTCTTCTTCGTCAGCTATAAAGAGCTAATGTTTGGGTCAATCTTTTACCGCCACCAACCGGATTGGCATGAATGTAATAAAATGTCGAGACGTTAGATGGCGGTAGACGTTCTCAGGTAGTAGGCTAATCTGGATGTTGAAGTTGTCACATGATCATATTCAAAAACAAAGTCACATGCCTCTGTTCCCATTTCCAACATGGCTTTTCTACATTCTAGGCACCGTCTGTCTTATGCAGTACTATTCATTGTCGTATTTCTTGTATGTGGAACTTGTGAGGCTAAATTGAAAGGATTTCGCAAATGTACCAATGTGCTAAATTACAATACAGATGTCGGGGTATCCGATGAACAGTGGTTTGTTCAAAAACTAGATCACTTCAACGGTGCAGACAGCCGAGAATGGAAACAAGTTAGTATCTTTCGTTATCTTTAACACAAAACAGCGCAGGTGTGTATATATTTTTCAAGTGTGTGTGTGTTTATTATATTTTCAATGAACCACACTATTTATCTTTTAGAGGTACTTTGTGAACGACGACTTCTACAAAGCCGGTGGTCCGGTGTTTCTGATGATTGGAGGGGAGGGTCCTGCCAACCCTGCATGGATGCAGACAGGGTCCTGGCTGACATACGCCAAGAAGTTTGGTGCTTTGTGCCTGATGCTGGAGCACCGCTTCTACGGCAAGAGTCACCCCACAGAGTATGTGTTGATTTAGCTGGTTTAGTTCCTGAGAAGAAGCAGGAAACTGAAAGTAAACCTTAACCTTTAAAAGTTACCAGTCATATAAAACATGTTGTGTAGCCCAGTGGTTCCCCAGGGCACCCCTGTCCTGCATGTTTTAGATCATGTTTCCCTGCTCCAACACACATGATTCAAATGAATGGTCATAAGCAGGCGTTCTGCAGAGCTGGATAACAACCCATTCTTTTGAATCGGGTGTGTTGGAGCAGGGAAACATCTAAAACATGCAGGACAGGGGTGCCCTGAGAACCAGGGTTGGGAACCACTGTAGCCTACAACTCGTCATGTGTACTGCCTGTCAGTAGGTGGCAGTATTTGTTGTTGTGATACATAGGCCTACCCTCATCCCTAATTCAGAATATCTGTTATTAATGGAAATATTTGAGTTGAGTATATTTCAAGAAGATCTCTGGACTCTCAGTCTGTCTTGTCTGAGTAACCGTTGCCTCCTGCCTCCCTGCCCAGAGACCTGAGCACTGAGAACCTGCGCTTCCTCAGTAGCCGCCAGGCCCTGGCCGACCTCGCTCACTTCCGCACCGTCATGGCCGCCGGGCGGGGGCTGGACAACAGGAAGTGGGTGGCGTTCGGGGGCTCGTACCCGGGATCGCTGGCCGCCTGGTTCCGACTGAAGTACCCTCATCTGGTTCATGCTGCTGTTGCTACCAGTGCACCTGTCCACGCCACCATCAACTTCCCAGGTAATGTAGTCGTAGAGTACAATACTACACAGTACAGTATTACAGTAATTATGTACAGTAAAACACAAACAAAAGCAGGACATGGTATACTTCACACAGGTGGCGTGTGACAGCACATTGTTTGTGTGTTATTTCGCTTCTAAGATATATTTTCTGCTTTGACTCCCAGTGTTGCCATAGTTCCACAAAGAATGTGAATTCATTTATTTATGTCTCTGATATTTCTTTACATTTTCCATTCCTTGGGTCATAGCACAGAACTCAGCCCTCCAAAACCGACACATGTTTATGCACTCCCTCCAAAACCTTAGTTAAACCATAGATGTCCATCTATCCAGTTAGGAAGTATAAGTGATTGTGAATCAGTGTCACCTGTTTTGGGGCAAATGAAAGTGACCGGTGCGGTGCACTGGACAGCCAACCACAAGACAACACCCAAAAAGCGAGGGCTGGTGGGCACAGACAATGCTAAGAGCTTCTTAAGAGCGTTCTAAGAACGCTCTAGAACGCTCTTAGAACGCTCCTAAGAAGCTCTTAGCGTTAAGAGCTTCTTAACGAATCTGGGAAACCCGGCCAATTTCTCTCTCCTTATCCTTCCTAGTCTCCACTAGTTTTGTGTCCTTGTCACTACGGTACCTGCAGCCCATCCAGGTTTTACAGGTAGTCCAGCTCCTCCAGTATAGCACACCCATACGTGTCGTCACACGCAGGTTTTGCTGTGTCTCCCAGTCCAGTCTCACGAGCATGGAGATGCCAAGAGGCTGTTCCTCGAGGAGAGCTGGGCAGGGCTGTAGAAGGGCATGGACCCAGCTGCAGGAGCCGTATCTGCTCCTATGTGTGAGAAGGCACAGGAGGAACACTGCCAGAGCCCTACAAAATCACCTCCATGGGGCTACTGGTGTGCATGTCTCTGCCCAAACTGTCAGAAACGGACTCCATGAGGGTGGCATGAGGGCCAGATGTTGTCAGTAGTGCATGCAGGCACCTGGGGGCCATACACGCTAGTCCCATCACGAGTTGCCATGATGAAATTCAAACAAGTTGGAACAGCTTGGGATTTTAACTGTTGACTTACATTTTCGGTGGGAGTTGGACTCCAGCCCTCAATCGGTTGGTTATTTTGGTTTCCATTGACAGTTGTTACATCATTTTGTTCTCGATGAATTACACAATGGACCATCAAGATTTGGTTATTACTGATATGTTCATCAAGACCCAGTGTGTGATGTAGGTGTTCCCTTCATTTAGTTTGAGCAGTGTGTGTTTGCACAACCCTTCTTGATTGTCCTTCAGGATTAAAAAGTGAAATGAACTGAGCCCTAATCCATGTATTGTGTAATAGGGTGTTTTTTTCTCAGTGAATACAGTAAAGAAAAGTTAATGCATAGATCATTTATACGTCTATGGCTTTTTTTCCTTGTTTTTTTTCTCAGAGTATCTGGAGGTAGTAAGGCGCTCTCTAGCCTCTGAAAGTCCACAGTGCCCCCTGCTGGTGAAAAAGGCGTCTGACACTCTGATGGATCTTCTCAAAGACCCCCTCAACTTCCCCAACATCACCAAAGACTTCAAGTATGTCCACCATGCCCATACACAAACAATTACACGCACTGCTTACAAATTGTATTCCTAAGTAACTGTTTACACTTACGTTGTTATGACGTCCAAAAAGATTTGATCTCTTCACTCATATAGTGTTGTATGATACTGGCTATTGGATAGCAGAAATAAAGAATGGTGAATGGTGGTTTATATACCATGTTATGTCATGGTTCAGGGCAGATAAGAGGGTTATGTTGGTAAAACTACGGAGAAAAGGCTGTTCTTGTTGTGATGGGTGTAGCTAGGGATTTGAAGGGCGAGGGTGCAGGTGGCTCGTTTTAGGAGCTGATGGGTCCTGTTTCAGATTGGCTTACCTGCTCTGGGCCTTTTTGGATCAGGCCTGACATATTGGAATGTCTGACACGGCCTTGAATGGGTTGGAATCTGGTCCTGTCTTCTTGAGGCTCACTGGACATTCTAGTGCACCCACACTAAAGAATCACAACATCTCATTCACCGTTTTGTCTTTTACCCTTGCCTTATTTCTCATATCTACCTTATCTAAGTCTTAACAGTAAGTTGTTATTATTACCCTTTGGCTTTCAGC
This sequence comes from Osmerus mordax, assembly GCF_038355195.1. NCBI lineage: Eukaryota > Metazoa > Chordata > Actinopteri > Osmeriformes > Osmeridae > Osmerus > Osmerus mordax. The sequence continues at coordinate 4,833,349 of NC_090060.1, forward strand.
TCTAAATGTGTGTTCTTTGTATTGTTTTTACATTTTATGTATTTTTTGTGTGGGTTTATATAAGTGGCATTAGCTTTTTTGTTCACATGGGTTGTCATAGTGACTGCAGGGTCATTTATATAGTTAGAGGGGTGGGGCCCGATCTGTTTTACAAGTCTGTCTGCAGAATATGATGTCACACAAACACACAGACCATGGCTTTGTCTCTGCACTGTTCCGACCGCACTGGACATCTTTCATCTCAGCCACTCATGCACACGCACACGTAAGCACACACGTACACTGTCTAGAGCTCCAACCACACTGTCTCTCCATGTCATGGCCCAGCCCAACCACTCTCTCACACACACACACACACACATTGTCTGTCATGTCATGGCCCAGCCCAACCACTCTCTCTCACACACACACACACTGTCTGTCATGTCATGGCCCAGCCCAACCACTCTCACACACATACACACACACTGTCTCTCATGTCATGTCATGGCCCGGCCCAACCACTCTCTCACACACACACACACACACACTGTCTAGGTTTCTAACCAAACTGTACATCCATCAGGCACTTGCCCACACACACACACACTTACGCCCAGAGAGCCAATATGTGACCTCAGAGGTAGTGTGCAAGAATACTGAAATAGACACTTGGTTATTTTTAGAGGAACAGTGGGTGATGATGAAGACATATTGTACAGAAATAAAGACAAAAAACACACACTGTGTGTGCCAGCATACAAACAAACTGGCCACTCATAGGATGACCCACTTTGCCCTAACCGCTGCCCTAATCACACATGCCCAATTCCAGCTTGTTTCAAGTGTTTATTTTTTTATCTTGCCATGTCCCTCTCAGTCAAAACATCAAGCCATTATATTGACACATACTAAAAGTGTTTTCCAAACTGAATTGCATGAACACTGGTCAGCGTTGCTAGTTGTCCTTGTACAGTGCTAGTTGTCCTTGTACAGCAGTCTAAGCACAGCCAGAGGCAACCGCACCAGCTGGGAAGACCTGTGCTTGTATTGTACATAGGTCAAGGACATTTAAACCCAGTGCTTCACTCAGTGATATTTGTGAATATTATCGCATGGTCGTCGGTAACCAGCTTCTCTCTCTCTCTCTCTCTCTCTCTCTCTCTCTCTCTCTCTCTCTCTCTCTCTCTCTCTCTCTCTCTCTCTCTCTCTCTCTCTCTCTCTCTCTCATTCTTTCTCTCTCTCTCTCTCTCTCTCTCTCTCTCATTCTTTCTCTCTCTCTCATTCTTTCTCTCTCTCTCTCTCTCTCTCATTCTTTCTCTCTCTCTCTCTCTCATTCTTTCTCTCTCTCTCTCATTATTTCTCTCTCATTCTTTCTCTCTCTCTCTCTCTCTCTCTCTCTCTCTCTCTCTCTCTCTCTCATTCTTTCTCTCTCTCTCTCTCATTCTTTCTCTCTCTCTCATTCTTTCTCTCTCTCTCTCTCTCTCTCTCTCTCTCTCATTCTCTCTCTCTCTCTCCCCCTCCCCCTCCCCCTCCCTCCCCCACCCCAGTCTGTGTTCCAAGCTGCAGGTCCAGTCGGACATGGACTCGGCCTACCTTCTGGAGACACTCGCAGGGAATTTCATGGACGTGGTCCAGTACAACAAGGACAATAGAGAATTTGAGGTAGGCGAGAGAGGGTGAGAGTGTGTTTGGTGAAGAGTGAAGGTGGAGAGAGGCCAGGTTGACCTTGTGGGGGGAGGGGGCATTTTGAGGTATGAAGTGGGGTGGAGACCGGGGCAGGTAGCTTATTGAATCCTTCCAAGGAGGACACAAGAGCGCTGTTGTTCCCGGTGCAAGAGGCCCTGCAGTGGGGTCACCAAAGAGAGGTCTCTGGTGGTTCACGGATTAGTTTTACACAATGCAAACTCAATCTGATATTTGCTCCATTCCCCCTACACCTGTCATAAGACAAGATGGGTTTGGGCTTGTTATGTGTCAGGGTTTCTTTTTTTTCTCACAAAGACAAGCCCTTCGGTCCCTATCTTTCTGTCTCAGTCTCTCTTTCTCTCTGTTTTTTCCCCATTGCCCTGTAGTGGTGTGAGTCTGGTTACCAATAAGCTAAAGTGAAAAAAGCACAAAAGAGTCTTTTGGACCGCTGACAGGCTTGGGTTTCTGCCTCGCCTCCTCCTCCTCCTCCCCCCCCCCCCCCCCCCCCCCACCTCCTCTCAGAGCTGAGAGCTGCTTCTAAACAGGCGGGGGGGTTAGAGAGACATAAACACACTCTTGCCTGGCCAGAGAGAGGTGGGGTGGGCCGGCCACCAGGTGATTCAGGTGATTCCAAAGGAATGTGGATGAAGCGTAAACTGGACAGGAGGACATGTAACAGTAGCCAGACAACCCGTCCATACGCCAGGGACAAGAGGCCGGCCAGATACCCGCTCTATGAAACAGGAAGGAAATGATGGAATGTATTTTCTGAAACAAGACACCCGAAGTTCCTATTTGCCCCTCAAATGGAATGAAAACAGATACTGCCCATCCTGTTGTTAGTTATTAGGGTTGTGTGCGTAGGCCTAGCTAGACTAAATCCCTGTTCAGTATGTAAACTCACTGGCCATCTTGATGTGTGGGACAGCAGTAGGCCTTCTGTACAGAACACTTCAGTACATAGTCGTAATGGACGCATTCTCATTCGAACGGACACACTTTTTCTTAGTTTGGATAAGCTCAGGTTAGCGTTTGCCTAGCATTGGTGTCACTGTTCCCTGGGCAGGGTGTGGTGGGCACCAACATCACCATCGAGGTGCTGTGTGGCGTGATGGCGGACGCCTCCCTGGGTGAACCCTACGCCAGGTACGCCGCCGTGGCCCGGCTCCTCATGGACACCTTCTCCATGAAGTGCCTCGACGCCAGCTACGCCAACAACCAGAGGGACATGAGCAACACCTCCTGGAGTGGACCTGCGGCAGGCGGAGGTGTGTGTGTGTGTGTTGTGAGGATTATTTGTAGCAGGAGCGTTGGTGGCATACAATGTGGCCTCCAGACACTCATCCTCTCCTCAATAAAATGGGTTTTATTGTGAAGCTTCTTAATCCAAAGATAACTATCAGAAAAATCCACATGTTTCTTTTGATTATAATCATACATGGAACATACCCCCCTCTCCTCCCAGACCATCCTCTCTGCCTTCCCTCTCTCCCTCCCTCCCTCCCTCCCTCCCAACCAAACACATCCAGGTCCCCTGCTCCCCCACTTTGTCCCTCCCCACAAGTGCTACTCCGAGTGTTTTCCCCTACAAGGCCTCCAGACACATCCTAGTGAACTTGTCTGGTTTGGCTCCTTTTGTGCAAAGTGTGTTTTATGGGCTAATTAACAGTGTTATTCAGCCCTAAAGCTCCCTCCGTGTGTGTGTGTGTGTGTGTGTGTGTGTGTGTGTGTGTGTGTGTGTGTGTGTGTGTGTGTGTGTGTGTGTGTGTGTGTGTGTGTGTGTGTGTGTGTGTGTGTGTGTGTGTGTGTGTGTGTGTGTGTGTGTGTGTGTGTGTGTGTGTGTGTGTGTGTGTGTGTGTGTGTGTGTGTGTGTGTGTGTGTGTGTGTGTGTGTGTGTGTGTGTGTGTGTGTGTGTGTGTGTGTGTGTGTGCGCGCGCGTGTGATTTGTACATTGCAAGGATAAGACCAGAGCTTGTTTTCCCATTGTGTCCAAACCAAGTTTTGTTTGTTTCTTAGTTTTGAATACAAATGTGTACCAGTTTAGAAGCTACTATTGTAAGTGTAGCTCTTACAAACTAATACTAGTGAGAAACAAGATGGGTTTACATGGAACAACTTTTGGGTTGGGTTATACAGTCGTAGCTGAGAAGGAAAACGTAACATTTCAGGAATTACTGCATGATCACTGACAAAAGCTGTTTGGTCAGTTTCCATGGTGCTTCTTTGCCTCTGGCTGCTGTTCTCTTTTCCAGATCCGCCTTCCTAAACGGAGGGGGCTTATTGGTTTAATAGGGATCACTGGGACAGGAAGTGGGCTTTTAAAGAGCCACAGGGGTGCATCTGTGTAAACGGTCCCCCTCTTTGCCTTCCCTGGTGGATTGGGTTCCTCTCACTTTCTTTGTCCTCCAAGCCAAAAGAAAATTAATATTTATTTTCTTTGGAACAACTATCCTTGCTCTCATTGTTGAAAATCATCTGTGTTGCAAGTTTTGTGGTCACTGGCAAACCAGCATGTTGCCTAAACCTTTTCTTTTTGGCTAATTTAGGATTGTTTCAAACATTGTTTCCAACAAAATGTGAACAAAGTATGAAATATGACTGTGCATGTTTTTGTATACACAGGGAGACAGTGGGTGTATCAGACCTGTACTGAGTTTGGGTTCTACCAGAGCACCGATTCCCCCGACCAGCCATTTGGTGGATTTCCACTCCCGTGAGTATGAAACGCCAAAGAGGTGTTCGTTTTGTGTGTGAGTGTGTGTCTCATACCAACACGTCCATGTCAGGTACCATGTCAAACAGTGTAGCGACTACTACAGCGTGAGTGCCCAGACTCTCGGAGACGCCGTAGCGCAGACCAACGAGTACTACGGAGGCTACGACATCCACTCCTCCAGGATCGTCTTCCCCAACGGCTCCATCGACCCCTGGCACGCTCTGGGGATCACCCGCGACATCTCCGATGACCTGCCCGCCATCTTTATCAAGGGTGAGAGAACCAGAGATGTATACTGTATTGATTTTCACACAGGGAAGAGCTTGTAACTTAACGTTACAATTTTTCCGTTCAGTCGTTCAAAGAAATCAGTCGTTTATATAACAATGGAAAGAAATGGATCTGTATTGCTGCACATTTCACTCGTGACTTTCAAGAATGTGTCTTCCTGTGTGTGATGCAGGGACGGCCCACTGCGCCAACATGTACCCCGCCAGGAGTCAGGACCCTCCTCAACTGACCCTGGCCCGGGACCATGTCCTCATGCTTCTTCAAAGTTGGCTTAGTGACGGACAATTACGCTGATTTAATCAGAGGCCTTGGAAAACAGTTTGGATCACCTCTGTGTTCAATCAGTGACATTGGAGTGAAGCTAATCAATTTGCCCAAGCACTGATGTCTCGATTTCTCCAGAAAAAGGCACTTTAACCACTTTTAAATGAGTATGCTGTAAGAATAGCTTTTTGTCAATGAGAAATAATAAAGATTTTTCCTTACAGAAATACAATGCAATTCCAGTTTCCTTCTCGTATGTTTTGCTCCGACATAGGCAGTAATGAATCTTTCCTCTATCTTTGTATGTTCTTTATCTGCTTCATTCTGGTGATGGACTACTGTAAATAATAACCCCCATGGTTATTATTTTGTTGATGGTCCTCAACAAAAACCAATGATATCCACATGAGCATTAAAGACACACGGAACGTCTTGAAATATGGTCATCCACAAGGGAACGTGCAAACAATGAAAAGCACATCTTGCTATCCTGCCCCGTCTCAGCCCAGGTCGATAGTTACGGGTTGGATTTACTGGTTGGAACTCTTGTGGTTCCAAATACCCTCGACAGGCCGTGATCCCCACACAGCTGTGTGCTTGTTTTGATTGTCTCCACACACACACACACACACACACACACTGTATTTGCCCTCTACTGTGTTTATTTTCACAACTATTGCCTCTCGGCATCCCAGCTGGACTAGCAAGACCCCCCTCCAAGCCTTAACAACAAACCCCCACCAAATCCCTCCCCCCCCCCCACAGCAACACCAGGGGAGGGGTGGAAACCGAACAGGCTAACATCTGAAGAATCCGCCAGGGTACTAAGACTTGGCACAGGACAGCGTTCATGAAAGAAGAGGTCTGACAGCTTCAATAGCCCACATAGAAGCATAGCTGACTACATGACAGTGTATTGGGGTCTATTGAGTCTTTTCTCTGGCAAGCAGGAATTGAATTGAGGACAGCATGTCTTCCCTGTCTGCTTTTAATAAGCATATATGCTCCCCTTCACACATGATTACATGAACACTCTTACTTAATCTCCTGTAACTCAAACCCCTGTATTTCTACTCTTAAGTAATCCTCTCTAGAGCATGAGAGTAGGATGTAATCGAGCCTCATCCCTTCACATTGATGTGTGTGTGTGTCTGTGTGTGTGTGTGTGTGTGTGTGTGTGGGACAAAGAAGAAGACAGAGACCACATAGATGAACACAGGTGGTCCTTTTGTCCAACGTTTCAGTCATATAAGGGGCCCGTCAAGGGGTAACAGGTGGGCTTGACCTCGTGTCCTTCATAGCAGCAATGTACTTTTTTAGGTATTACAAGCGGTTGGCATTGCCTATTGCGTCATTTAATTTCCTTTACTCGTCTGCGACTACAAGTCAACACACTCCTAACTGCTTCATTTTCTACGTCTTTAAAATGTTTGTTGGAACACGTATTCACAGTTGAAAAACTCCGGTGGTCTTAGACTGTAGTCATGACTACAGTCTAAGACAGGTCATAGAGCAAGAATAGACAGGGTCACTCGAGTCTAGTACTTTGTAAAAAATAAATCAGCTCCAACGCTCATAAATGTAGCATAACATGTTTCAAGGAACTGCCTCTTCCTGTTGACATCAACAGCTTGCAAGTTGCCACTTGGAGTGCTTCCACGTTTGTCATATTTCAACTCAGTGGCAAATTGAGCTTGAGTTATACGAGAGGGCGGAGTTCAACTAACAAAACCCCTCCGTTCAATAACATTGGAGTCAGTATAGCCTACCTGCAACTTTGATAAGGAAACACAACCTCTTCGACGGAATTTCGTGCTTTTCATTGGATACAATCTATGCATACATTGCACATAAGGACGAGTGTTTTTTTTTTTATTTGTCGACTGACGCTTCCGCTGAATGCTGAAAGATATTCTTCATCCAAATCATTTAGGTAAGAACATAAGAGAAGCCTACTATTTACACGTATAACGGTAAAATGGATTTAAAGTGAGTAAGCTTGAGTGGTAAGCAGTTGCTACATTGTATCATGCGTACAAGTTACCTTGTATGCCAACTAGTTAAATGGGATCCATTCATTATCCATTCATTAGTTCATAAGTATTACTGGAACCCTCCACATGTGGATCATGGCTTACATTTAGTTCAACTTCTTCAAATATACATACAATAACATTGGACACACGCGCACACACTGAGGTCGACTACTATCTGTTATATTTCAATCGCTGTGAGTTAGAGAACTGCATGTCAGGACTTAACTTATATACCCTTATAAAGGCAGTGGTCTGTCATCACCCTCAAATTCCTCTACATCAGACCAGTGTGACAGAAAAGAAAAGGAGAAACAAAACTATTAACATAAAAAAGCCACAAATGGCCAAAAACAATTAACCACACACACACACACATGTTCTTGAGTTCCATTTAGGTATATTTTCGGGAGCATAGGCAACTACATAATATACAAAATACAGAATTGAAATATATATATACACAATTTTACAACTTTTGCAAACACTGAACTGCTCCACTCCTTGTTTCTTTTTCTACCTTTTTTCTATATTCCAATTTTTCTTTGGTCTTCTCTCTCCCTCTTTCTTCTCCTCTCATGTGTGCCAGTACAGTCAGAGAGACCTAACAATGGGACACCTCTCCATTGTGTGTCTATGTGTGCTGTTGGCCCTGTGTGGCCATCCGGGGGTGCTCTCCCAGGCCCCCTCTTATGGCGAGCGGGGCTCAGACCTGGGTCTCCAGGTGTTCCAGCAGGTGGTACGTTCTAGACCCCAGGAGAACGTGGTGATCTCCCCCCACGGTGTGGCCTCCGTCCTAGGCATGCTAATGCCGGGGGCCCATGCAGAGACTAGGAGACAGCTTCTCACTGCACTCCGCTACAAGAAGAATGGTATGAACGATTTAGATATGCTAGAATTTATACATTTGCCACTTATTTGTTCAAATGGCTAACATTATTCATATGACTACCATGTCAGTCTGAATGCAGCTTTACAAGAATGTCCATCCTGAATGATTCAAGGTTCATTTTCGAACCAGGGTTTATGTTCCCCCGACTGTTTCTCTTCCTCCAGGCCCTTACAAAATGTTGAAGAAACTCCACAAGACTCTGACATCCAAGGCCAACCAGGACATTGTGACCATCGCTAACGCCATGTTTATCCAGGAAGGATTCCCCATGATGGAGGAGTTTGTAAACGCCAACCAGGGAAACTTCCAGTGTGAGGCTAGGAGCATGGACTTCAGCAACACAGAGAGGGCTGCCAATATCATCAATGACTGGGTCAATAACCGTACCAAAGGTTTGAAATATCAAATTGCCTAGTGACTGTTCCGATCCATTAAAGCAGGATGATTATTTGAGGGATGCTGTTGGATCCGTGTATCTGTATTGTCATCATGCATGATCTCTTACTTGGTTGTATTGTTTGTATGTTTCACACAGGCCTAATCCCAAGCCTGTTGAAGCCAGACATGTTGGACGGAGCCCTAACACGTCTGGTAGCAGTCAACTCCATCTACTTCAAGGGCCTGTGGAAGTCTCGCTTCCTGCCTGAGAACACCAAGATGAGGACCTTCAATGGAGGCAACGGGAATACTTACAAGGTCCCCATGATGTCCCAGCTGTCTGTCTTCAATATAGGTGAGTTTCCAGGGGTCTTTTGTCATGGTCCAATCTCTACAGTGTTTAGAACTTGAGAGACATGAGACCATAAAGCATTCGCATTACTTGGTGTTCAGCTACATTTCGTCATTGTCACTGTGTCTGACAGTTGGGCTAAAATGTGTTTCCTTGACCAGTGTGGTTATACTTGCAGTATCTGTCATAAAGGGAAGTTGGTACAGTATATGTCCAAAATAAAATGTCAATATTGTGTTTAAATGTCATAATTCCCATGGTGCTTTGCTCTAGGCTGTTTGAGGGTTGTGGATGACTTCGTAGTTTAACATTGCTGGTTAGGATTTATGAATGACTTAAGACGGCTTCTTAGAAACAGATTAAGCTTTGTCCCAGACAACAAAAAAAACTCCAAAAGAAGATTTTCATCTAAAATACTTTGAAGTTCAAGATTAGGCTGCCGAAGTATTTAAGTACCTGGGTCTATATTTAACTCTTCAATTTCTAGCTTCTCTAAAATCAATAAATCTTATATTTAAAAAAGTATTTCTCTAAACTTTAAAATCTCTCTAAGACAAATGACTGCAATAAAAGACTCATGAACTCACAATACAAAGTAATTAAATTCCTCAAGTCATTTACAGAGAAATCCATACAGCCAACTTTGATTTACTTTACATTTATTCACAGAGTTGACTATTTATTAGTTTCCATTGCCATTTGTTTTAGGTATATAATGCCATCTTTAAAGTTAATGGATACATGTTGCACTCTGATTTGATTCTTCTGGGAATTGAATGTATTTAAGTCTTGAGTTTACTCAAGACTTACATCACTGTATCACTGTTGTTTGGGTGTTAGCCACCTCCGCACCACAGCTAGTTCTTGGCAGTGCATGAATACTGGTCATCCAGGTTGTATCCAAAGCCAAGCAACAAGGACGGAGAATTGCAAGTCACTGTGGAGTAGTTGCATTTACTCGCATGACAAAAGTGTTGTGTTTTAACACAATCTAACTAGCTTTAAGTCTGAACTTTACCAGTGACCCCTGAACTTTGGTCTGACCCCTTTCTCTGATAGGTCTAGCCAGCACCCCCCAGGGCCTGAAGTACATGGTTATTGAGCTGCCGTATCACGGCAACAGCTTGAGCATGCTGATAGTCTTGCCCTCCGAGGATGTGCTCCTTGCAGATGTGGTTCCACACATCAGCACAGCCACTGTACAGAGCTGGACCAAACTGCTGCACCTGGGGAAGATCCGCCTCATGCTTCCCAAGTAGGACTTACATACGCACATACACACATTCATGTTTGAGCACAAAACATTTAAGTAAACAAACACACACTCACTGCTGTGTCATAAATGCCCTGTAATCGTGATGTACGGTACATGTAGACTCAGGATGAAACAGTGAGTCACTGAAATCCTTTCTGTTTAACTTTCAACAGTTTAACATTACGCAATCTGAAAAACGTTTGGCATAAGAGAAAGAGAATACTGGTGGAATATGACACTGTCAAATTACCTCATAATATTTCCACATCCTCTTTGTACTGATTGTACCCCCATTTAAATGTTGTCTCCACATAATAATAGTACTTCAAATCTAAATGAACGAGCATTTAAAATCCGCCTACCTGAGAATTTTAATGCTAACTTACTATTTGTGTAGGTTTACTGCAGACGCAGAGGTGGACCTTAGAGCCCCCCTTTCGGCACTGGGGATAACAGACATCTTTGATGAGGGCAAAGCAGACTTCAGACACCTGAGTAAGTCATGTTGGAGTCGTAGAAGCCACATCACTCGCAATGGATTTGCATCAGTCTGAGTCAGGGTGTCGATGAAACTGTGACTGGAGCCAATGTGAAATTCCTTTTTACTGCTTACTGTGATGAGGGTTTCAAATAGCCATGAGTCATGTCTAGCTGTGCGCTGTGAAGTGGTGAATCATTTCCTGGTCTATAAAAAACCTCCAATGCCCGTCCCCTGATTGAGTCAACAGATTGAATGGCCCTACATTTTAATGGTTGTCTTGCGCCACTTTGTGGTATGTGTCATTTACCGATGGAATTTTACACCACTGATGATGATTGGACACAAAACCTCTCCTTCAGGTTCTGAAGCCGTGTATGTATCAAAGGCTCTCCAGAAAGCCAAAATCGAGGTCAATGAGGATGGAACAAAAGCAGCTGCTGCCACTGGTGGGTAATGTGTGACTGTTTCGTGTATTTAGAATGGCAGTTGTGTGTATTTCTACCATTTATCTGCTCTGGAGAGTTTTACTATATGCTATATGTTTTACTTTTGGATTTCCTCCTTCTCCCTGTAGCGGCCATATTGCTCGCCAGATCGTCTCCACCTTGGGTTGTCGTGGACAGACCTTTTCTCTTCCTCACCAGACACAATCCAACAGGTACGCCCAAACTCCAGACTGGCTAGCCTCTCGCTCTGCTGACACTAATACTTCCTAAAGATTGAGGGACGTCTCAGCTCACCTAGGTGTCGGTGTATGAAACATGTGCACAGGCTTTGGAATTATTTTCACTTTGTAACTTATGGCATCGTTTAGCAAGTGTACAGTAAAACTGACCCTCAGTTCCTTCTATTTCAGGTACTATTCTCTTCATGGGTCAGATCAACCAGCCTTGAGCTTGCTTGAAGAGATGACCCTCACTCGAGTGTACTTTCTCAGCTTCACAATAACAAGCATATAGTATACAAGAGAGTCTGACTTAAGACTTGCCTACTTGTGCAGTTGAACAAGAGTTCAACACCTTCATACATGCTTTTACACATCTGAGACCACACACAAACACCTTTTTTTGCCTGAAAACTTGTGGACATATTCAAATAATTATTTGTTGTACTTAGACATTTACATCTGTGTTTTATATTGCCTTTGTTCTTTTAGGAATGTGTTTTATAACAAGACCAGGAATGTCATATGTGTATATTATATGGAGTACATTTGAGTTCAAATGAATATTGGTCCTCTATCCATTTTGTGTTGACAACACTCCAAGTTTAAACTTAAACGTACCTGCTGTGCAACAGTTCCTTTTCACAACGCCTTAAAAAGTATGAAGCAGCAGAGTTATGAATATTAGTTGGTTTACAAAAAATTTTGTATCACAAATGCATACTGCTCAATACGAATAAAATACACATGTAAAACGTGGGTTTGCGACCACTTTCAATGGGAGAGACATTTGAATGGATTTGCAACCTTACACAAATAAAAATATTTTAGCCATTACGGTAATCCTTGACAGCGCCTCTGGGCTCTAGCTGGCTAAAAACTGTCAGCTGAGTTTTCCTTGCAAGTGTACAGGGAAAAAAACACGGCTCAACGAAACACGTCAAGCCATGGCAGCCGAGATCCATTCAAGGCCCCAAACATCAAGACCAGTTCTTCTTAACAAAATCGAGGGACACTCAGATGCTGTCAATGCTGCTGTTTTGATTCCAAAAGAGGACGGAGTCATCACTGTTAGCGAGGACAGGTAAGAAGGCTGGCAGCACTGGCTGTGTTGTTGCACGCCATCTAGCTAGCTGGCTAGCAGCTAGTATATTGGCCGAATTTCTAACATTCCATGGAAAATGTAATCGACAGGTCTAAAGTGATCTTTACCTTATTCGTAAACAGGAATACATAATTCCTGTTTCCTAGCATAATAGGCTTAGCTAACGTGACTAACGCAATCAATAATAAACAGCATTAGTATTGGTAAATCTCAGAACAGAAGGCTCGAATCCAGTCTGTGGCAGGTACTGTAGACTAGCTGCTAGCTTCATTAATATAACTCCTACCATTCTCTGTAGCAAGATGTGGACTGTTACTGTAGACGAAATACGTTGTTTTAGTGCTACAACGCACTTATTTGCCTGCTTTCCCTGCTTGCTTAGCTACGTTAACTGCTTGCTTCTAAATGTTGGCTACTGTAGACTAGCTATCCAGCTAACAATAAGGAGTTGCCAAGTGAGTGGCAAAAGACAGACCGGAATCAGCTCACAATAATTTGTGTCCTCAGGGCAATGTATTTGATGTGAGTGAAATGCACGTCTACAGTAGCTGCCATATCTGCATGCCAGACAATTGTACGTATTAAAGGATGTGAATCGAGCTAATACTCTAATACCAGACAGTCCAGTAAGGAAAGTAAGGAAACGTCATTACTAACTTAGTTGAGGAAGCTCCTTCAGTGTAGGAAAGACCTAGCCTACGACTTTTGAAAAAATCGACTTGAGTGCTCATGCTTCTTTTACCCAATACTGTTAAGGTTGTTAAATAACCAGGCTCAATAAATGTAGTATCCTGACTGAATAACCAGGCACAATAAATGTCAATCATTATATTTATGTCATGCTAACTGAATGGTATGACTATGTGGACATTTCATTACTCTCCATTAGCCTATCCTTATCATTCTATTGTCACCTCAGTCCTTAAGGCATGTTGAAGTATGAATATGTAATTTCCTGTTTCACCAGAACGATCCGGGTATGGCTCAAGAGAGACAGTGGCCAGTATTGGCCCAGCATTTATCACACCGTCTCCTGTAAGTGTAACATTTAGCTGAAGTAGCTTGTTTTGAAAAAGTTGATTTGAAAGTTGTTTTCACATGTGTATGTGTGTGTGCCTATACTAGCGCCATGCTCCTGCATGTCCTACCACCACGACAGCAGACGCATCTTTGTAGGCCAGGACAATGGTGCTATTGTGGTGAGTGTAATATGAGCTTACAGTGAAAATACATCTGTATTAGAAGTCATCTTTGAGAAACCCAAAGGCTAAATCTGAAAACTTGTAACACTGGTTGTCATTGACCCCATTTTTGTTCTGTTTTGAATGACAAACAACATGTCTACATTTCATGGGTAATGTAGAAAATCCAGAATTAACTTGCTGTTGTTTTGGTTCTATTTGCAGGAATTTCTCATCTCGGAAGACTTCAACAAGATGAACCTTGTCAAGACTTATCCAGGTGAGATCGGAGGGGCTTTCCTGCTGTTCTGTAGCCATGAGTAGTTGTGATGAAGTGAAAATGTGTTGAATGATGTTATTGTGGTGTGGTACGTGTGCTGGTGGAGAGGTCCCACCCAGCCCCATGAGAAATGATGTGGTTAACTCCCAGCACGGCACTGGGCAAGCATTTCTCTTCTCTGGATAGGAGGCAGAGGCTGATGTCACTGAAGCACCAGAACCGACACACACACACACACATATACACAAAGAAAACCCGTCCCCAAATTCAAGCGGATGACAAGTCATCCAAGATTAGGAAAATCACCGCTAGATGCTCCCTCAAATTGGCATATTGGGTGATTCTGCTGGTCTCTCTCCCCCACCACCGTTTCAGAGAACCTGTGACTGACGCTCTAGCCACTCAGCCTTGTTTCTCCTCTCATCAGTGGAAAATTCGGCTTTGGAAGACATTAGAGCCAGAAAACCAGATATCCCTCTAGAAGTTTCCATTTGCTTTGGGAGGGATGTGCTCCAATTATTCTCCTCCAACTAAATGAATTCAAAATGGCTCCTCCAAGTGATTCATCGTATTTTTTATGCTGAGACATGAAGAGTGAGGTTGAGTGATGAACCAAGAGGGTGACCCTCTCTAGGGTCAGAATCCTTGACCTAGATGAAACCTTCTGTAGAACTAGGAAAACATCTTCAATGTTCAATCTACTTTAGATGGCAAATGAAGCCTTCTTCTAAATCTTGAGGACTTCCCTTTGAATCTCGATTCAATGGAAGAAATGAAGGATTTAGCAATTGTGTATGTTTCTGAATATTTGCCTTATCCGTACACAAATAATTTGTGCTTTTTTTTCCGTCTCTCTCTGCGTGCGCGTGCGTGTGTGTGTGTGGTGCAGCCCACCAGAATCGTGTGTCAGCCTTGGTGTTTTCTCTGGAGAGTGAGTGGGTGGTGAGCACCGGACACGACAAGAGCGTCAGCTGGATGTGCACCCAGAGCGGCACCATGCTGGGACGACACTACTTCGGCTCCTGGGCCTCCTGCCTGCAGTATCCTTCCGTGTGTGTGTGTGTGTGTGTGCGCGCGCGTGCGTGTCTGTGTGTGTTTCCTCCATCCGTTCTTTGTTCTTCCTCCTCCAGCCTTTCCTTGACCTCCGTGTCCAGGTATGACAACGCCACGCAGCACGCATTCGTGGGGGATTACTCAGGGCAGATCACCCTTCTGAAACTGGACAGACAGTCCTACTCTACCATCACCACACTGAAAGGCCATGAAGGTAACACCGCACACACACACACACACACACACACACACAGTAGAGGATATGATTGTCAGATTGTCACTAAAGCAAGAAATGTAAGAGTGTTGTATGACAGTATCCTCTACGGTTCACTCACAACAGATACTGAGAAGGGAAACCCCACAGCTTAATGTTATTCAGCTGATCAGTTCTGAAAGTGTAACACTCAGTACAGTCTGTAGTGTACGAGGAACTGCGGTGTGCCGGCCTGCTACTATTGTGTCAGATGGTGTGAGACGCACAGCTTGCACTGTGTGGAGCTGTGGTTCTTCTTCCATCACAAGGTTTGCTTGTGATGTGCTGCTAGTTTCCCCATGACTCAACTCAAACCTCCATCTGTCACATGACTCAATCCCTCACTCTTTATCTCGCACTCCCCCTCTCTTTCACCTCTCACCCTCCCCATCTCTGTCTCACTCCCATTTCACTCTTTTACTCTCTGTGTGTGTGTGTGTGTGTGTTTGTGTGTGTGGCAGGTTGTATAGGAGCTCTGTGGTGGGATCCTGTCCAGAGTTTGCTGTTTTCTGGGGCGTCAGACCACAGTGTCATCATGTGGGACATCGGCGGGCGCAAGGGGCGCACACTACTTCTGCTAGGACACCAGTAAGTCTGGTCTTTGTGTGTGTGTGTGCGTGTGTGTGTGTGTGTGTGTGCGTGTATGTGTGTGTAGATGAGTTGTCTACACAAAGACAAAAGGTCGAGCATATAAAATAAATCCAGTTTTATTAGCAGCCTTTGGAACGGCAAACAATCCTCTAAAGTTATCAGTGCTCACCCTGCTTCTGTATGTTCCACACCCTTGTAATTTTCCCTACCTCCTTCCTCCTACGTTTGTCTCAGTGGCGAGGCTTCTGATCTCTGCCAGTCAATGGAGGCACCATCAATACCAAGCAATATTAATATGCTTAGCATATTTCAGCTAGCTCTTCTTCTTCCCATGTGTCAACCCATGGGACTGTGCCTCCTCCCTCTGAGTCCGAGTCCTCTTCCTCAAACGCGTCACGCTGTCCTCCGATGACCGCGTGACGCGTTCCTCGCACGTCAGTCCAACGCCGTGTCCCTCTCCTTCCCCAGCGAGCGCGTGCAGGCGGTGCGTTACCTGCAGGTCACCCGGCAGCTGCTGTCCTGCTCGGCCGACGGAGGCATCACCGTGTGGAACATGGACACGCACAGGGACGAGGTAAGCCCCCGGGCTCTGCCTCAGCGCCTGGGCACACGCCATCTCGATTTCGAGCCGAGTCATCTCAAAAATCGAGTTACCAAAGTCGTTATACCCTGACGAGGGAGGACGTGATAGGAAGTGGGAGCTGGGAAGGTGTCGCTCGAGGTCACCGTGTGGGTAATGCGGCGCTTGTGGCGTTACCTGGGTTACGTAGCGTGCGCCGCTCGCTGCTTGCTGCTCGCTGCTGCCCTCTGGTGTTGGACCGGTGGGCTGGAATTTAGTGAGCGATTTGAACACACTGCTTTCCATTCTTTCCTCTCCCAGGCTCCTCAGTGGCTGGAGAGTGACTCATGTCAAAAATGCGAGCAGCCTTTCTTCTGGAACATCAAACAGATGTGGGACAGTAAGACCATGGGGCTTCGGCAGGTACGGATAGCTGGGATCCGTAGTCTTACTGCGATGGCTCAAATACAATGGTTCCCTTTGTGGTTGACACTGAACCTGAAACGTGTGTGTGTGCGTTGTGTGTGTGTGTGTGTGTTGTGTGCAGCACCACTGCAGGAAATGCGGCAAGGCGGTGTGTGGGAAGTGTAGCAGCAAGCGCTCCACCTACCCCATCATGGGCTTTGAGTTCCAGGTGCGGGTGTGTGACGCCTGCTTCGACACCATCAAGGAGGAAGAGTGAGTAGTTGGACAGGAAGTTCCCTCCATGTTCTGGTGTCCTCGAAATGTCTCCACTTCCAGTGCGTTGCTTCCTCAATGCTTCTGGCGTCTGTTCCACTTGAGCCAGCGGAAGGGAATGCTTGTTCTCATGACATGCTTCCTTGTGCGTGCGTGCGTGTGTCTTCTAGTCGGATAGCCCTGGCCACGTTCCACGAGGGGAAGCACAACATCTCCCACATGGACATGGACCCTTCCCGAGGCCTGATGGTGACCTGTGGTAGTGACCGCATCGTCAAGGTCACGCTCTTCACTGGTTAAACATCACACACACACACACAAATTCCGCATGATGAATGTGGGTCTGTGTTATAGTTGGCATCCTTTGGCTGGGTAACGTAATGACAGCAAAGTATTTCCGACTTCCGTGTTGTTGGACTTAGTTTGTTTTTGATTGGTTTCTTTTTCTACAGATCTGGGATATGACACAGGTGGTTGGCTGCAGCTTAGCAACGGGTTTCACTCCTCGCTGACTGGCCCCTGCCCCCTGTTGGTCCCAAGACTCCGCCCCCTCATTCAAACCAGAGAACTGCAGTCGCCATGGAAACTATCCTCTCATCTCTCCGACTCCTCCCTTTCTGCTTGTGCTCTTTTAACCCAATCTGGACGAATGGAAGAAGTAGTTTGTGTGTGTGTGTGTGTGCATCCTTGCACCACGCCTGCATGTGTGATTTAAATGGGTCTCAGGTCTTATTTGCAGCGTGTATTTGGCTAAACTTATTCTAAGCACAACGTGAGTTTGAGAGTTTGTATGTACGAGCGCGTGTGACTGAGTTTGTTGTATAGTACTGATTGTGAGGATTGATATTGATAGTTGTTTTTTTTGTTTTGTTTGGCTTGTGTTTGGTTCTTTCACATAGTTGGTCAGCCCTTATTTCTCTTGCACTGTAACGTGGGAATTGTAAAGCAACCCAAATCCACCATTCCCCTCAAAACCATTCCTCTCAGCAGCATCCATCTTTTAGCATTTAGTAAACACTAGGTGGATGTAGTCTTTCCTGGCAACTGTAACATAGAAACTTGACGTTCGTATGCCCGCGTGTGTGTGACGTGTACACTGCTAGGTGTAGTTCCCTTGTTTACCTCTCCCACTGAGGGAGAGAGCGTTCACTCTTGCTCTGCGCTCCCTCGCTGGTTCTCGTTCTCTCTTTCACTAGTCGGCCTTAAAATCTTGTGTTCGTCTCAGGAGGCAAACACAGAAGACTCTTGTCAGAGGGCGGAGCCAGATGTGTCTGCCATAGGCCCACGCCGTATTTTTTTTTTTTTTAACTCAACTAGTCCACTCTCACCCTGCATATGTACAGACACCATGTGTAGCACGGATAAGTCCACTCTGCTGCCTTTTGTGACAAGTTGTATGGGTATCCTGTAAAAGAAACAGCGTTAAGGTTTGCTCAAGAGGGTTTTCTTCTTTAGACAGGCACTTGGTCATTGAGGCGGTACGTTCAATTGTAAATGTAGCACTAAACATTGTCATACTCTGTATTTCTGGTGAAGTCATTGTTTGTTGTGGAACATGAGACTGGGTGTGTGTGTGTGTGTGTGTGTGTGTGTGTGTGTGTGTGTTTCCTCCGGGGCCTTAAGATCTTAAGCCTTCTAGATGTTTGTAAACGTTCAACTCATGACTGTTCACGCACACACTCACTCCACTCTGTAACTGAATTTTTTTGGGGGGGTTGGTGGGGTGGTCATTTCTCAACCTTCTTTTTTTAAAGGTTGACTCATTAATCTTAGTGCTCTACCGCCCCCATCTCTCCGTCCTCCTCTCTCCCTGGCATGGCTTCCGGAAGGCTCTCACCTGCACTGAATGCACATTTTGTGTTTTGTTTTTCAGGACACATTTTAACACCATTTTGATTTTGTTTCCTTTAATGTGTATGCGTCTTTAAGGGTGTCAATGTCGGTTAACATATGATAGGATAGACTAACACTTGTTCAAGGTAAAAAATAAATTAAAAAAAACTTAGACTTAGAGAACTTACACTGAAATTCCTGATAGTAGTCACATTCAAGTTTGGGTCGTGTAGTGTGTGTTTTATATTTGTAGGGATTTGTAATTATGACGATTGTTTTCATGGTATCCGTTCATGGTATTTATACTGTGTGTTGGTCTGGTGTAGGAAAGGTGCAGGATGGTCACATTGAAAGGAGTGTACTGGCAACACCCCACACACCACCCCCACACACCATCTCCACACACCACCCCCACACACCACCCACACACACAACCATCAAGGATGTTCAGGGTTCTTGGCCATGCTTTGCTACAGAACAATCAGGAGCTCAGTTGTTTTTTTTTTTAATGATTATCTTATGTTCAATGGGATAATAAATATCCCAAGTTCCAGTTCTCTTTGATCACAAACTGTGGGTTTCCGCTATGAGGAGGAGCCATTAACCAAAAGAGGTCTGTGTAGTTTCCCTTGCTGAAACCTCCGATTGAGTTTATAATTAGTTTATCTGGAATTAAGTAGGTAATTCAAACAGGCTTGTCTCCCTTGAAGAATTTATACCTTGTCGTTATTTTGTTTATTTTCTCCCATTAGTTTCAGTCTAATATTTGTTTTTCAATTGGATTTTTTTTTTTCTGTCCATGTCAGCTTATAGATTTTTAGATCAGATACATTTTTGTTTGTGTTCTGTTTTTAGAAGCCTTGTAACTATACTTTGGCGATGCCTCATATAGACACCATACCATGTAAGTTTGTAGCTTGTTTCCCTCATCTTCATAGTGACATATCTGCTCGTAAAAGAAAGTGTCCACAATGTTGTATATCTCTAATAATTGTATTTTTAAACTGAACCCTTGTTGATAATACAATTCTGACTTTAGCCTCCCTGTGGCACATGTCAGCTTACAGGGAGGAATCAAATAAAAGCTTAATAAAGATATTATGACCTGTTATGTTTAGTTTTTTTCTTTCAATTTGTTATCACATTCAAGAATAAGAAAGACTAAGAGGCTTTTCTCACCAAGGTGTTTTTATTCAAGCTTGGATTCCCAGGTAACACTGCAGTATGTCACAGTAAGTAACAGCAAACCATAGAAGTGCTTTAATCATTAATCCCTTAAGCATACTATCAGTAGTTAAACACATAGGCCATTCTCATAATGCACATGTCAGGTCATACTGTGGGTTGGCCCTGTCTCTAGTCTGAGGGCCATGTTGGACTGACAGAGAAGCACGTCTCAAGAATGGGTTCAATCTAAGATGCGCTGTAACTCCTACTGTTGTCAGCTCCTGTCTATCATCATTATTCACAGTTGTATTTTTAGTATTATAATTTGTGAGGAAAACACATACAGTTTCCATAGTGAAGGAACTTAGTGGTAAAGACATTCAACACCAGCCCACCCAGGCAAGTAAGATTGAGCCCAATCGGCCGGTGACTGCATGTGATGGATAGGGTGAGTGACGTGACTTAGGTCAAATCAGATTCCCATCTGAGTGACAGCTTCCATTAAGTCACTGTGTGAAGGGGCGGGATACACATGTTCTGTCAGTTTGAGTGCTTAGTTGAATGCGTAGTGTACTTTCTAAGAAGTGCTTCCTCCATCAGCAGTTTGACCTCATGACCTCTGAGCAGAAAGACAGAGACAAATCAGTGTCACCATCACACTGTTCATTGGCTGTAACACAAGATTAGTAATTTATTAAAATACTCTTTAAAGAATGCTAAAATGGGTCTATAGCTGTTTACAAACAGCAATATGTGTTAAAAAGAGAACTAGAGTGAGATAGAAAAGAGCGTGTGTTTTTGTGTGTTTGTGAAAAGGGGGTGTATTGGGGAGACTGTTGACTGGATTGAGCAGCTCAGTGGGGTTGGAAGGTCTTGCTCAGGTCCTCCATCACACTCATGAATTTCTGCTCCTCCAGGGGGGAGCTGTGGGTCCAGGCCAGGGGCAGGTGGGCAGGCACCATCTTCCGGTCTGACACACACACACACACACACACACACATTCAAAACAGATCAACTGTAAAATGTATAAATGTAAATGTATCTGTATACAAACACAGTTCCTGACATTCATTCATTTGCTGTTTATCTGATGAAAGATAAAGATTTATTTTGCCAAACAACATGCATAGAGACAAAGGTGTGGTGTTTGTTTATCCATTTTCTGTGGTGCTTCTCTAAGGTCACTGAGGTCACACAGTGTGTGCGCACGTGTGTGTGTGTGTGTGTGTGTGTGTGTGTGTGTGTGTGTGTGTGTGTGTGTGTGTGTGTGTGTGCACGCTGGCGTCCGCTGTACTCTCTGGTAGTATCTGGTACCGAGAGCTGCCTACTCCAGCTGTGATGAAGCAATGCCAGAGCACTCCTCTCTACAGCCCCTTGATTCACTACACCGACAAACGCTGCACAGAGCCAGCTCTCATCCCACTCATACCCTCACACACACTTCCAAACACACACACACCCACACACAAACACCCATCCAGCCTGACTTGAACACCCTCCCGCCCTTAATCATATCTATTTTCCCTCATCTCTCTCTTTGTCTGTTTTTCCTCCGGCTACCATTAGTTCTTGTCACTGAGAGGTCCACTGTGCTGATGAGACTGTTTGTCTTAAAGAGCCCCCGTTTTTCTCCTGGAGCCCTGATGGAGAACTCGTTGTGAGGAGAGAGAGAGAGAGATCCAGCGAGGTTGGAGAAAGAGAGCGAAACATCTCACTCCACTTAAACTCCCAACATCCAAAGCTTCAGACAATCAAACAGCGAACGTGTCAACGATCCATTCAATCATGGAAATACCAACTGAAGGCTGTACAGGGACCCGGCCTACCCTGGAAGAAGCGTCCGCTGGGCCCTGCAGCAGCCGCCTCAGAGAGGGCCAGCCACACCACGGTGTCGGCCCCTTGCTCCGGGGCCCTCAAACTCTCCTTCATGGACCGATGGAAGTCAGGCATGGCGTTGGCCACCGCTAGAACCACACACAGGGAGAGGGAGAGGGAGAGAGAGAGAGAGAGAGAGAGAGAGAGAGAGAGAGAGAGAGAGGGAGAGGGAGAGGGAGAGGGAGAGGAGAGAGAGAGAGAGAGAGAGAGAGAGAGAGAGAGAGAGAGAGAGAGAGAGAGAGAGAGACAGAGAGAGAGAGAGAGAGAGAGTAAGAGGGGAGGGAAAGAATAAAGTAAATACACAGGTTAAGTGTGCTTTGGAAAAAAAATAAACAGATGATATCCTGTTTGGCAACTGTTATCTACCTTTCAGATCATAATAGTAATGATCATATAAACTGTAAACTGTAATAATAACACTTATTTTAATACAATTACAGTAAGAACATGTGTAGTAAGAGTACTTATAGTAAGAGTGTTTATAGTAATAGTAATGGTGTAATTATAGTAATAGTAATAATAATGGTGTACCCATTTGTAAAGTACCTGGGGTGTCCACCCAACCAGGGTGCATGACAGAGAAGTGAATGTTGGTGTGCGCTTTGGCCCACTGCTCTGTCATCACCACCTGCTGCCTCTATAGGACACACACACAAACATGCAGACACATGCACAGACACATGCACAGACACATGCACAGACACATTTTGCTACTGTTTCAACCTTAATATACACACACAAAGCAACAAGCTATGCCAGGCCATGTCATCGTGTACACCTAGCAGTATATCCCCCTCTACTTGTCAGCTATCCAAACCAATGTGTGCCTTTCAAGTCTGTGAGTGACCACCAGTGCCCAGATTCAGAAAGCTGCGATCACACCTTGTTCTGGGCGTACACCATGGTGCCGTCGTAGTGGCCTCTCTCAGACTGCAGGTTGCCTGACCTCAGCTTCTGAACGAGCATGCCTCCGGAGGACACTGAAACCTGAGGGAGGGAAGAGGGAGGGAGGGAGGGAGGGAGGGAGGGAGGGAGGGAGGGAGGGAGGGAGGGAGGGAGGGAGGGAGGGAGGGAGGGAGGGAGGGAGGGAGGGAGGGAGGGAGGGAGGGAGGGAGGGAGGTTTTAGGAAATTGAAAGAGGAACTTGGTGTTTTGGTGAAGCACAGGATGCATGAAATAATGATTAAGGGTGAAAGGTTGTTCGGTTGTTGTTGTAATTCAGTCAGTTGGAGCTGACTGATCATTAATATTAAAGATATATCTTTGTGTTTGCGTGACTGTGTGTGTTTCTGTGTGTGAGGAACAGAGAGAACGTGTGCGTCTGTGTGAGAATTTAAAGAGGATGAGAAAGAGAGAGAGAAATAGAGAGAAAGTAAGCGAAAGAGACAGAGATATTTCCAACATAGGGCCATCTAACTCACCACTCTGGGATCAGCACTCTTCTCCAGTAAGGGAATCAGAGCCTTAGTCAGTATGTACACTCCTAAAAACGTAGAAGAGAGTTGGGAAACAGGGAAATCAATACGAGGGATTTCGAACGTGGTATTTAGTCTTTCTGTCTGGTTTCTACTCACCAAGGACATTACTGGCAAAGCTCTTTTCCAGTCCCTCGGCATTGACCTCCCTCTGGGTCATTATACAACCAGCATTATTAATCTGTACGGATCAATCGCACATAAAATTGGATATCAATCTCACATGAAGAACTACTAAAGACCTACAGAAAACCCACAGGAAGTTAGGCAGGAGAGAAGAACATGTTTGGGGGAGAGGGGGTTGAGCTTCCATCACTCACCAGGACATTGAGAGCTTTGTACTTTTTCTTAAAGGCCTCAGCAAACTCCCACACCTTCCTGGTCTCAGACAGGTCCAGAATGTGAACATATACTTCCTGAGAAGACAGAACTCATCGTTGGGTTCGGGTGTAGTCTGGTTTATCGCATTACAGTGCGGCATTGGGCCCCTTTAAACTCACCTTGTTTCCTGTCTCCTTAACGATGTCAGCCCTAGCCTCCTCTGCCTTGTCTTTGTTCCTGCACACCATGTGGAGCGTACCACCTGCGAAGACATGGAGGGGTTATACCAGGTCACAGAAGTCTATCCACAGTACAGGTGTTCCTGTATAGGTATATTGGCTTTCACTCTTTAAGGGAATGGATCCATGATGACAATTAATTTGGATAGAGGAAATCTGCTGTTAGCATGACTGAGATACCAATGCTCAAAGCCATGCACACCTGATTTAAATCCCTCTCCCCCTCCCCCCCCCCCCATCGTAGGTGAGGCCTACCTCTCTTAGCAATGGCCATGGCAGTGGCTCTCCCTATGCCACTGTTAGCTCCTGTGATCATGAAGGATCTGCCCGCCAGAGCCACATCGATGTCTTTCTCCACAAAGCGCTTGGCTGCCGTCAGGAAAGCGCTTCTGCAACACATACACACATTGGTCTTAGCTTGTGTATGTGTGTGTGAGTGTGTGTGTCAATAACCAAGCACTGACTGCAGGGCTTATATAAGGCCAATATGTGTTTGAGGTAACCGTATGCCCAAGCTGTCACATCAGGACAGCTCCACACACTTACAGCCAGTTTCCCTCACATGGATTAACCCTAGTCCTCGACTAAGAACTTTGGTCGAATTTTCCTCTTGCTTTAGGACTAGGTTTAATCCATGTCTGGGAAACTGGGCCTTAGTGTTCAGCAGTAAGAAAGAGAGATGGGCCACCTTGCATGATCTCTTAACCAATGACAGAAAGACGGCGTGTTGCGGAGGGAGACACAGCCGGGCAGCTCTTGTGTGTGGCTCTTTGAGCACCTCAATGATTGTCATTGTTCGACGGCTCTCACCAATGACAGCAGGGGGGTACAAGAGAGAAAGGCGGCGCCGCACTGAACGATTATTTTGGGCTAAATGCGGCCTCTGTTCCGTCGTGTCACCCAGAGAGCCATTAGCGAGGGCCGGGGTAAGGCCGGGTTGAGACAGAGAGAGGGAGAGAGAGAGATGGCTTTCTGGGAGAAAGATGACATTGAACAAAGGGACGAGGAAAAGAATGACAAAAGCACCTCTTTAGAAGAGTAAGCTTTGTTGTTCAGGACAGTGTGAGCGTCTGAGACGATCCAAAACATTTAGTCTCATTCACAATTGATGGGATTAGGGACTGGTGCACAATATGTAGTCCGAGGCAAATAGTTTACAGTTACATTTAGTAGACGCTCTTATCCAGAGCGACTTACAGTAAGTACAGGGACATTCCCCCCGAGGCAAGTAGGGTGAAGTGCCTTGCCCAAGGACACAACGTCAATTTACACAGCAGGGAATCGAACTGGCAACCTTCAGATTACTAGCCCGACTCCCTCACCGCTCAGCCATCTGACTCCCAGTCAGATGGCAAATAGTTCAACCAAACCCGACTGAAATAACGTCAATTCTTTTCAAAGGGTATTTTGTGTAGATTTGATCCATGTCGATTTGAGCAATTCCTCAACTAAGTGGATCATTACTAGATATGCTCTTCCAAAGTGTGATGTCTCGAACTCCCAGCTAGGTGGCTCAAGAATTTCAGATGGAGGTTTCCAAGTCAACAACCCTGTGACCTGTGCAAGGCATATCAATCTGAGAAAGATCTCGCTGTTGTGTTTACGGCTCTCTATGGCCGCTAGTCATTCCACTGATTGAGTAGACCGTATGTGACAAAAGGGGGATGTTCATCATGCATTGCATAGATTAACCTTGAAGGCCTTAGCTGTCACCAAGAACCTCCTATAGAGATCTTAAATCAATTTCCTACTGTAACACAGACATATTTCAAACATGATATGAACAGTCAAAAGCAGGATATTCATCATGCAACCATCTACCAAGCGTTTTATTAAGGATCAGTCAAGTCTAACCCTGATACATTCAGAACTGTTGCAAAATAAACATGAACAAACATACGATGAACATGATAATCATGGACAAGGATAGAAACACAACTCAAATGTCACACTTCTGCTGAAATCTATGATTCTCCCATGAGAATTGTTTTACCCATCCTAGAGATGTATTCCTTGTTCTCTCTGAGGGTTTACATTGACTTTAAATTGGCATATGTTAAGCCCTTTGTGACATTGCATGAAATATACAAATATGGTACAAATCTTACATATGACTTGAATGTGACAAATTAACTTTCATGTGTATGCACATGCACTTACATGCAAACACAAACACATACACACACACAATGTAGGATTTTGGGGAAACAAAAGGATGTAATAGTGGAAGCAAAATTACTGTTGGATCCAATTAGTTGGCACATAGGAACAAGCGGCATTAAATACAGCTGACAAAACTATTTCAAATTACTATTTATTTAATAGTTGTTAGACCAACAAGTTGTCTGTAGTATCTACACAGAAAAACTAACATAACTCAACAGTGGAAAATAATTGCCAAGTATTTCTTACCTTGTAAATTCAGTCAGCCCTTTCAGAAACCAGGCAGAGTTTCGGTAAAGAGACATTGTTACCTCTGGAATCCTCTCGGCCGTTACTGTGAGTTCTGCTCCCATTTTAACGTGGACCAAGACCACGTGTGTTGAATTTACATTGTACTGGGTGACACCTTGGGTCACCAAGCGGCAACAAATGAGGGGACTGTTGTGGTTCATTCAAGTTCAGCGATGTGCATTTGTTTGTTTGTCAATTGTAATTTCGTGCCCAGTTACAATACCTAGGCTACATCACAAATGTATAAAAACCCTGTGCTCATCTTAATTCATTTGATAATAATTACTTCCCATATTATTCACAGTTTTATATACATTCACAGCATTATATACATCCATCCCAACTCTACAAACACAATTACATTAAAAAGTTTCATTTTATTACTGATTGAGCAGGGTCTATGTGCACCTTGCCCCGATCGAGCTGATAGGTGTCAGCCAATCCCGAAACAGTTTGACGAAAGCAGGGCGCGGTGCTCCTGAAGAAGGTGTGGTTTTGCCACTTTACGCACATTAGCCTATTCTGGGAGTGTCGACGATGTCTCATCCCAAGATACCGGTTTTAGTCGAGAAATAACAGAAAATAATACACTGTTCTCAAATTCAACAGAACTCTCCACTAACTGCAGTGGCAAGATGGTAAGTTTTTGAATAGAAATCGGCAACTATTCAGGATGTGGCATTCATATGCCAAAGAAGCTATTATAATAGCCTAACACCTGTTCTATAGGTGAGGAAGGATATGCTCTTTTTCAGACAGTTGACAAAGTCTGCGGTGTTTTCACACCTTGGCCATACGGAGTGTATACGGAGTGTCATCTCCACCTGTTTTAGTTCCTGATGTTGGTATAATCTGGAGAGCGAATGGGAAATTATAAAAGAAACGTAGGTCAAAGAGCACCACGGAAAATTCTTCCCGAGAATGAATGGCCTCGTTAAGGCGATAGTGTGTCCATGAACAAAGTAGCATTTATCATGTTTGCTTTTAAGAACGTGTTGTGGATCTATGGTGTCAGTAAGTACGCTGATAGTTAACATAAGGTAGGTTGTGTTCCACTTGTGTGAGTATGCAGTGGGTAAGGCTTCATGTCTTATGTGTTTATGTGAGCGGTGCATATTTCTCCAGTTACTGATTAACTTCACGGTAATAACAACGTTTGTAGACTTAGACCATGGCCCCTCAGATTAAACCAAAGAACTCGTCGGGCACGTTTTTATCTGTCGCTCTAAAGACAACATGTTCATAACCACTGCCAGCCATTTTATAACCATATTTAATATTGTAAATTAATTTCCTATAATTCACACCATAAGATACTATTTATTTTTAAGTTCTGCCATGATCTAGCATGTGTTCATATCAAATGTGGTCTACTCTATATAATCACATGGTACTAAATCGTAAAAAAAATCAAATTCTGTACCTATATGACTCAACTTTACAAATACCTCATTCTTGTCCTGTAACAGATTCACTTCCTGTTGCTCTTCAGCCGACAGGGGAAGTTGCGTCTGCAGAAGTGGTTCACCCCGCTCCCGGAGCGAGAGAAGAAGAAGGTGATCAGGGACATGACCCTGATGGTGCTGGCCCGCCCACCACGCTCTTGCAACTTCCTGCAATGGAGGGACCTCAAGATCGTCTACAAGAGGTGAGGAGGGTGGTGGATAGGTGAGGAGAGTGGTGGATGGGTAGGTGAGGAGGGTGGTTGAGGGGTAGGTGAGGAGGGTGGTGGAGGGGTAGGTGAGGAGGGCGGTGGAGGGGTAGGTGAGGAGGGTGGTGGATGGGTAGGTGAGGAGAGTGGTGGATGGGTAGGTGAGGAGGGTGGTGGAGGGGTAGGTGAGGAGGGTGGTGGAGGGGTAAGTGAGGAAGGTGGTGGAGGGGTAGGCCAGGGGTACAGTTTAGGGGCTAAATAGTCTACACCTCATTCGTTCCACAGAAATGGGTATAATGTAAAGGACCACCAATATACGCCTCTTCTGTTAACTTTGAAGAACTATGTTTGACCTTTTCCCGTGTACTGTAGGTACGCCAGTCTTTATTTCTGCTGTGGTCTGGAGGACCAGGACAATGAGCTGCTGACCCTGGAGGTGCTACATCGATACGTGGAGCTTCTGGATAAATATTTTGGCAATGTAAGAGTGATAGGACTGCACAGTCATGTTTTCAGCACACTCATCTTGCAAGGGTTTCTTGAGAAACTGTTCTTTATATCAAGAAATTTCGTTTTTAAAATGTACATTCAATTTAAGAGGTGTTTGTTAAACACAATGTGTGTTTTTCAATTAATTATTTATTTTGCTTCTCTGACTGATAAGGACATTGTATGTGTTTGGTCTTGCCTGCAGGTGTGTGAGTTGGATATCATATTTAACTTTGAAAAGGCCTACTTCATCCTGGATGAGTTCCTAATGGGAGGCGAGATCCTGGAAACCTCCAAAAAAGCTGTAGGGACCTCCATAGAGGAAGCAGACTCCCAACAGGAGGTAATTTGGAACTGACATTCTTCAACTAAGTATTTTCATAACAACATCTGCCCCTTACTGCCTACTATGAAAAGCCAATATTATTGTTATCATGCTATTTAATGTAATTTCCTGTTGTTTTGAAGGTAGATTAAATACATTTGGATTTAAATGAATATTCTCTTGGTCTCTTCACAGACAATGGAGGAATACATGAGTAAGCCTACATACTGACATACAAGAACATTTAAGACATATCGAGATTGATAACTGAGAATACTTTGACACAGTTGTTTTAACGATTTGTTTCTACAAAAAATTGACTTTGAATTTACATTTGTATCTGTTAGATTATTTGTATCAAGCAAGAGTGTGTTACTTTCACAGAATTACTGTGCAGGGGAAAATGTGTTGCGAGAATTGTAATAGGGATTGTAATAGGGAGTCAGGTGGCTGAGCGGTTAAAGAATCGGGCTAGTAATTAGAAGGTCGCTGGTTCGATTCCCGGCCTTGCAAAATGACGTTGTGTCCTTGGGCAAGGCACTTCACCCTACTTGCCTCGGGGGAATGTCCCTGTAATTACTGTAAGTCGCTCTGGATAAGAGCATCTGCTAAATGACTAAATGTAAATGTAAATCTCTGTTATATTCTTCTGTTGTGTGCGATACCTGTGAAAAGTTGATTATCTTAGTGACATGTTTGTCTTTCACAATTAATTCGATTACTGCCTCTGCATTCACTACATTTGTGAAATGTCTTAGGGTTGATAACTTACCTTTTCAAATGCTTTTATTGGGTGTGCTCAAGCCTTTGTTCTCTCACATATATATTATTATTTTTTTTATTTATTTTTTTGCCCCCCTAAAACTCAGTCAATATTTGGCCTACATAGACAACGTAGGTGTCAAAAGTTTCGTCTTGGTAGCGATTGAGTTGCTTCTATTGGAATTTACGTTCCGTTGCATGGTTTAGGCTTAAGTTAAGCTTTTGTGGCGAAAAGTGAAGCTAACGGTGGCTAATTTGCTAGCCACAGTCACTGACGTTACTAACGTCACTGCGTCACTAACGTCACGAAAACACGCGTGACTAGGGTTAGTCAGCTTCTCCACACAGGGCTATATCGCATTTTGCGTTGTTACTGACAATGATCACTACCAGTGAGCTTTTTATGAATGAGCGATTTTCCACTAAATAAATGTCAAGCTTATTTACGTTTTTGGGGGCATATTTTCAGTTAGCAGATGGTACTGTTTGAATCGCGATTCCATCTTCTATTGCCGGGTAACGTCGTAGAATAATCTTCAAAGGGGGTTCTTTATTAATGAATGAATGCAAAGAGTAGGCTAAATGCCTGAAAATATCATGAGACGGGAAAAACTTAAAATGACGTTTAAGTCATAGAGATTAGGTCAATTTGTACACCGGTCTGCCAAATGTATTCGTTTTGATTCAACGATGAGTCTGCCTCTTGCAGGGGAAATGAGAAGACATCTATTTCATTCTACACTTCACTCGTATTTTCAGTTGTAAATGAGCAGCAAAAAAAATGTAATCTTTATAAATAATAAGTATGCATTTTTATATAAAATATACAGAAATATCAGTTGTAAAAATGTAATTAAAAAACGGACCCCTGTGCAACCGACGCAAGCAAGCACACCCTACAATTTCCCCAGAAATTGTACCCTCTCTAGTTTAAAATTATTTTACTTCTTAGTGTCCTCTGAATACTATAGGTTTAATAAAATAATAATCAGTGTAAATACTGTCACACTGATGTTTTTGCTTTAGTTTGTCTCCACCTGTTGTTGATAAAGAGAATCCATGAATGTGGGGCCTGGGGCTAAAACACCAGTAGATGGTACTTCTTTATATATCCAAGGGCAAATTGTGGCATTGCAGCAGGTAAAAGATGAAATAGGAATAGGCAATAAAATACAATACAGATTACCGATACTATAATGCTAATATGCAAAACAAAATAGCCTATATAAGTATTCTAGCCTAGTATATATAGCCTATAATAGGTTTTTGTTTTCACTTTTCCAATTGTTAACTGGATTGTCCAACAGGTCCATATTAAGAATACAATCTGCTCATTTCCATAATAAATTCCAACTTGGTTTGTGTTCTCTAAAAAAGGAAACATTACGCAGTAAGGAAAAAATAAAGTCAATGCTTTATTAATCTCAACATCACACATTACTGAAAACACGTAAGAAATATAGTTAAGAACACAATACTGCATCTGAAGGATCTGACAGGTTTGGCTGTATTATGTGCATTGAAATGGCTGGTGAAAACTTGAACTATAAAGTGGCCTATTAACTAGTGTTTTGTTAACTAGCCTATATCAAAAACATTGAATATACCACAAACCCCAGTTGCTAACATTAATAGCCACTGCCCTGAAGCTACATCTGTCCATAGAGGTCTAAAGAAATTTGCTACACAAGCAGGAATTGTTGTAAATCTACTGAATACACTCTTGCATGTTTTTAGTTTTCAAAATACTTTATTATGATTCTCCCCCATCAAAAGAATATAATATGTACCATATATCTACATACTTCATCTACACCATCTACATTCCTTAGACAGATTTGGCATTAAGGTCCTTATCTTCGCTCTCGTCGGTCTCTGGGTTTAAGAAGCTCAGAATTTTCAGTAGTGCCTCATCATCTAAGGGTTGCGTTTGAGTTGCACCTCCCATGTCTTCGGTTTCTGACTGCCTTTTTTGAGATTTACTTTTATCTGAGTCCATATGGTCGAAGTAGTCCTGTATCGCCTGCTCGAACGTTCCAAGGGTGGGCTGCTCCTTCTGCGAGAAAGGTTGAGAGGATCGCTTTGGGCTTGCTTTGCTTTTTATTGGCTCCGGATACAACGCCAACATTTGGCCTGTTAAATATGTCGCTAGCTCGTCTTCGTCAACAGAATCGCCATAGTCATCCTTTATCTTCTCGGGAACGCCAGCATGAGAGAATGTGCGGTCTCCTTGCCTTGCAGCTGGCGCGTGGGGGCTTTTATGATGTTTGACAGTGGCCTTCTGATTTCCCAGGCTTCCCAGTCCGAGAATGTTTAGAATGTCTTCTGTGTTGATGTCTTCTGTGATATCTCTTGCTTGAGCCTCGGGCAGCTGTCTGTTGTAGTAATTCGCAGGGGGGCTTTGGTACTTTTTGTAAGAGTTCAGCTTATCCTCAACCTTGGCTAAAAAGTTGGGCTGGTGTGTCTTTGCTAGATTCCTCTGCGGGGTCCGTTCTTGTTGAATGCCCTCTCCAGACTTAAGCATATCCAACAGATCCTCTGGAGGTATCTGTAAATTTTGGGAGATTCTGAAAAGCTGGTAGATAGCCTCGGGGTCGATGGACTGAGTCGCCCTTCTAACAGCCCTTTTCTCCTCCTCTTCTAGTTCTCTTTTCTGTTGATCCTCCTTGGTTTTCTCCAGCACCTTTAACAGGTAGTAGTCCACCAGCTTTGTGAGGTCATCTGGATCTTCTCCTGGGCCAGACTGTGTTGACCTCTTTGCCGGGTAATTGCCTTCATCATCATCATCATCATCATTCTCCTCGTCTTCCTCCTCCTCAACATCATCATCACCGTCAAGGCCTCGGTCAAACTCTTTCCTGTTGCCTCTCTCTTCCTCCTCCATCCTGATCTGTTTCTCCAAAGGTGCCCAGTCCTCTTCTGCAGGCTCTTCATCGTAGTCCAGGTTCCTCATCCTCAACATGCCATCATCAGTGTTATCATCCTCTTCATCTTCATCATCCTCAGCATAGGCCTGCCTTTTGTGTCCGGCCTTGCCATTGGCCAGCCTCCCAAGTTCCTCGAACACAGACTGCAGAGTGGCCAAATTCTGGGGCGTGTACATTTCTTCCACGTTCTCATTGGTGCGTTTGAAGGGGCTCTCGCGGTCTGAGCTCCTCTGCCTCTCCTCCTCCCCGTCGCCCTCCTCCCCTTCATCTTCAAACATCAGAGGGTACTTTCTGGGAAGTTTGCTACTGCCATG
Source organism: Osmerus mordax (assembly GCF_038355195.1). Taxonomy (NCBI): domain Eukaryota; kingdom Metazoa; phylum Chordata; class Actinopteri; order Osmeriformes; family Osmeridae; genus Osmerus; species Osmerus mordax. The sequence continues at coordinate 4,865,874 of NC_090060.1, forward strand.
CTGCTGCCGTGCCCAAGGATAAGCCCCGCCTTCTACCTGGCTGCCATCCTCCTCTAACTTTGCCGGTCTCCGCCCAGTTCCCGCCCAGACTTGGCTGGCAGTGTTGCGTTCTGGCGCTGGTCTGGGACTTTTTTCTCCCTGTTCGAGGGTACTAAGTAAAGCTTTCAGCCACTCCTGGGTCTTATCCTCTGCATTGCCTTCTCCTTCATCCTCCTCTTCCTCCTCCTCCTCCTCTTCATCTTGGTCTCGCCCAGGCTCTCTCTGGGTTTGAGATGGAGTGGTTAGTTTTAGCATCGAGCGTAGTTTTTCTGTGTTCACGCCTGCGACATCGTTGTTTGGAGAGTGGCGGTTCTCATCCTCGGGGGCCGCCCCGGTCTGCTGGCGGAGGGTCTCGATGTACTCCAAAGCTTTGAGCATGTCGGCGTTAGGGGGCACGTAGGGGGTCCCCATGCGTGCGTCCGGCTCGCTGGCCGTCAGTCTGTGTTCTCTGACGGACGCTCCCTGAACGTCAGCAGTGCCGAGGATGAGGATGAAGAGCAGCGGGATTAAGGTGAGGAGAAGGGCCATCCCTGCCGTAAAGAGCTTGGGTACGGAGGGCATGGTTTCACCTGGACAAGATACGAGTAGAGACATCATAAGGGACCTTTTGGAATTACTCTTAACACATTTTTACTGTTTCAAACTGTAGTATTTCCAACATTTTGTCTTGTGTTAGCCTATATATGTCTGTTATCCTGTTCTTTTCCTCAATCAGACATCTGGATGTTATTTGGAAAATGATTTTATATAATCAAAACTCCAGGGTCTGAAATGTTATCTAAAGTCAAAGTAGTTTCATGAACTACATTTGATACTACCGTATGTGTTCTAATAGTAGCAGTTCATCTGCTACTTATCTGCATAGGCTGTTTTATAACCCGTCTCTATTGTAAAATAAAAAAGATTTCAGTCAACAGAGTCTTTGCCTGTTGCTTGAATTATTTTTTCTGTTTGTTTCTGAGAATGAAAATGGCATCTGTTGAACGCCCTAATGACTGTTTGCCGACCAGTAATAGCATGGGCATTCAGCTCGCCTGTAAATCTCATTAGTTTTCAAATTGCTGTTCTCCAGAATGAGTCACACAACCCGTTGTCTTGGTAACCCTTGGACGGATGCTCGCTATAGGCTACATCCACGACGGTCTAGTGTGTTATAATAATAGGCAACTGTAATATCAAGTTTTCAATGAAAACAATTTTATATTGTCATGCAGGACTGCGAAACAGAAAATAGTGATGCATTTGTACAGATCGTCGATTTATTTTCGACTTTAGCATAATTTGTTATATAAAGAGCCAATTTGACTGCAAACCCACAAAGCAGAGCTAAACACCATAGCTCTAACATCAAATAACATGGCATCACTGCGGTTCGAGCATATGCATCAGGTTGCTTTAAATGTCCAAATTGAAAAAATCTCAAATAGCCTTATAACCTATTGTCTAAGCGCAGGATCAGCATAAGCAAAGTTGAACTTGATCAGATATTAATCTTACCTTTGCAATTAGTTTTCGTTGAGAGTTGTGAGCGGTTTTAGCATCTCTGTCTCATGAGCGCGTGCAGGGATTCTCTGGTTTCAGCACCGGGGACAGTTCCTCCTGCTATAAGAAGCTCCACATGACTCGTGCGTCAGAGGATAAGCTACGCAATATTGAAATCAAACACGCACACACACACACACACACACACACACACACACACACACACACGCACGCACACACACACACACGCACACACACACACGCACACACACACACACACACACACACATTATACAGGTCGTCATGATTTTAAAGGACCTGTATGGAGTGCATTGTTTTCGTTACAATGTCTGGCACTTTGTGTTGTATGCTGCATTGACTCATGGTTCTTTGGGTCGTGCTGAGGAGATCAAGGCCTAGCTACTATTTAAGTTGAAGTAGGACACACACTATTAAACATCTCTGTCTGCTCTTTATGAGATGTATAGGCCTATGGTTGAGAAGGATGGACGTCCCATTAGATGTTTGGTACGGGAGATGCAATAAAATGAGAAGTCATTTTGCACCACCACTACGTAAGGCTTTTCACGGCCGAGAATTGTAGTTAATTCTGGGTTGTAGTTAATTCTGGGTCTCCAGTAACAGTAATGGGGTGCTTGCGCTCGTCTTTTACAGCCTAGAAAGAGTTAAAGTCCGTCGATGACTCACGCGCTAGATCCGCCAAAGAATGAGGCGGGGTAAGAGGACTGCGGAGGGAGACCTTGCGCCATGGGAGGTGTGTGTGACGCTGCCTTCGCCAGCCAGGACAGGCTGGTGTTATATTTGTTGTTGCCTGTCAAGTCTTAAGCGCAGGTCAGAGGAGGCGTCGTCCGTTTCATTCATGCGTTTTTTCCAATCATGTTGACCGGATGAGCTTACCTAGACTTACCTTAACTGAGAGTTCAGTTAGTTATTTTGACTAGTGGGTGTCATTCCAATGTGTTTATTGTGCAGTATGGGCATCGAGAGTTTAAAATGTACCCTTTAACAGATAGCAATGAAATGCTATTTATTATACTTATGTCTATCTAAAACATTGTATATTCTGTTTGTTTAGCCCCTAATCACTCACACACTCGTGCACACACACACACGCACACATACACACACATGCTAACAAACACATACATACCCACTCATGCACACAATCGAGGCTGCAAGCAGTAGAAGACAGATAAGACTCCAACTGACTGGCTAATTGCTTGTGGCTGTAAGCTTGTATGTCACAGAAGCCAATAAAATAAACCAATTACAGCTCTTTTTGGCACCCTTCTTGACAAATGACCCTTTGGCCCCCACTACCCGACCACCAGAAATATGGAGGTTGATTGATCAATAGCATTTATTCCACAAGAAATGATCTCTTTTGCACCTAAAAATACAAGTTCAAGTGTTGATTGTGGTTGTAAACGGGTAGTGTCATATGATCTCTTGGGTGAGTAAGCGGACGGCTATGTATTTTTAAAATGTATTCGTTTATTTGTCAGGGACAATGCAGCGCACATTATTACATACATAAATAACGTTGTAGATGTGTTGCATAAAAGGTTTTTAGCAAATAGGCTCATTTGAAACCCCAGTCTCTGGTCAGGCCTTTCTAAACAAGTTACGCGAATAAAATTTACTGCATAGTGTGAAATACACAATCATGCAGCAGATGCAATATATTAATATATACAGTATCAACATTTCACAGATTCATAACCACATTACACACAACAGCACATCATGTAATAACACAATACATTACAACAGGGACGTAACAACACAATACATTACAACAGGGACAACAGAGTGTGTGCATGTGTGTGCTCCTGTATTTATGGACCTGACTCAGTGGCTACATGTTTGGTTTTCTTTCCAGTGTTTCACCTTTCTATTAAATGTTTTCAGTTTGGTTTGTGTTTTTATTTCAGTTGGTAAATTATTAAAAAAATGTGTCCCTGTCACGGAAAAACATGATTGGCCGGAAGTGGTTTTGCGCACCCCTGCTATGCAGTTGCCACCCACTGCTCCCCTAGTGGCCACTCTTCTTGTATTTGTTTTTGTCACAAAAGGACAGAGTACGGCTGGAGCTAAATTATTTGCACATTTAAAAGTCAGTTTAAGAAAAGAGAACTTCATAAAGCTATCAAAATTAAAAAGCTTGTATTTCTGTAAAATCAAACAGTGGTGCCACATTGTTGGTTTCTGATCCATTATTTTCAGTGCCTGTTTGTATAATGATATGATGGGTTGACTGTTGTCTTGGAAGCTTGGCCCCATACAGTAACACAGTAGAATAAATGAGAAAGTATCATGGCATGAAAAAACAGTAAAGCTGTCTTGACAGCTACGTATCATTCTGAAACAGTTTATGTTTGTCCGGACAGTCTTACAGAGTTTGTTAATGTGTTAATTGAATTTGAGGTGGGAATCCAAAATACTACCTAAAAATGTAAATTCCTCAACTTCCTCTATTGCCCCTTGGTTTATTTTTATAGGACACTTGGATTTCCCTCTTATAGAGAAGCACATAGATACCGTAATTTTGACGTTGAGCGTCAGATGGTTATCTTTGAGCCACTGGGATATATCCTTCATTTCCTTGGTCAGGGTCTCTGCTGCTGCACTTGCTGTCCTGGCTGATGCATAAATTACTGTGTCGTCAGCGTACATTTGACAATTGGCTGACTGACAGCATGTTGGTAAATCATTTATATATAAACTAAAGAGCAGAGGCCCCAAGATGGAGCCCTGTGGGATACCCATTGTGGATTGTAGTGGCGTTAAGAGTTCAGTGTTTATTTTAACACGTTTCTCTCAATGCTCCAGATATGATGCAAACCAGCCGATAGCATGTTCAGAGAAGTTGAAAGTGGTAAATTTATTCAAGAGTATATTGTGGTTCACTGTGCCAAAGGCCTTTTTTAGGTCTAAAAACACAGCTCCATAAGCGTATCAGCTTACTACCAAGCTTTAATAATAATAATATTAAATGTTATTTGTAATACACCTTTATTGAACTTAAACTGCTAAAATCAGTGCTTAACCAGCATGATATATCTGAATGTGTGTGTAAAAAGGATGTTTCAATCATATCTTGTTACACATTGTTAATGGGATCTTCTCAGTTCCACATGCACCAGTGAATCCAATTTCACCAGAACCCAAGATAAGCTTCAGAGTCTGTCCATCCCTCTCCTCTTCTAGCTCACTGCTTTGTTCTGCTTCCCTCTCTTCTCGATTCTGTTCTCTCCTCTCCCCTGGTATGTTGTCATGGGCTGAACCTTGCTCTCCTCTTCTCTCCTGATTGTCCTGGCAGTGGAGACAGGGAGCTAGTGGGATAGTGGGATTCAAATCTTATTTAAAGGGCAACAAAAAGTAGCTAACAAATACATATGTCTCACATACTGTTGCTCGATTCATTACAAAGGCATCCGTGTTTGTTGTTGATCCAGCCTACTTATATAACTGTGCCAAAAAATATATATTTCTCTTTTTATCCCTTGTTAAAAGAGGGAGGAGGGTAACTTTTTATCTCTCTCTACAGAGGGATGAGTCACACTTCAGACTGGACCAAAACAGCCTAGGATGAAAAAACTACCACTGTAAAGATGCAATATGTGGATGAAAACAGGAAGTTGTATTAGACCATTTTTGAAAGGGTAATTGCATCGGGAAAAGGATGAGCGATTTAATGTAGAGCTGGAAAATGGCTTAATAGTAAAGGGAAATAGCAAAAGTGAATGCAAAGAGATAAATTAGGAAAATGCAACGTTCCCATACTGCATCCTTGTGGAACACCACCACCACCACATCATTACTGCATATCTTTTAAAAGTCAAAAGCCAGGGAAAAGAATCTTGTTGGGGACAGTAGTCCATATCGTGTTCTTCTTAAAGTACATAATTAAATCATAAATTAAATTCACTCTATCAAATGCTTTAGAAGTTGATGTTTAGCACAGTTTGTCACCTACACACATCTATTTCAGGCTTCACTCTCGCCCACTGCTGTCACAAGACATCACAACCTACCGACATTATACAAGATCATACCCATACTACAGGAAGGCCCATATTTCCCACACATTACATTGAACATATTCAATTTGTCCTTGCCTGAAGCTCTTAACAAATGACAGAAAGTCAGAAAGAATCAACAAAACAGCAAAAAAGAGATGTCGTGAAAATATATGTTTTATCTTGTCCCCTTCCCCCTTCATGTAGTCCATTGCAGGCTGTGGCAGCATCAAACTGAATCAGTTCTGCCATGCTACACAATTCTACACGCTAAATTTAGTTTGTAGGGTATAAATAGCCTGAGTTTCTTTTTGTTCTTATTAGGGAAGGCTGACATCTATATCTATGTTAGTTGTGCATATATCTCGAGATTGCGTGTGTCTGTGTGTGCTACAGTGTACGTGTGTGTGTTACAGGTGGTGCTAGCATGATGCTACACAATTTTAAACCTCTACCTGTCTCTTTCACTGAAGTAAAACAAAATCGTTCATTTCATTTGATACATGAAAGGGAGCTGTGTCTAGCACGGTTTGTTGACCCCTTCTGAAAAGGAACCTCCCTCTGCCTATGCTTGCAGTGTCTCAGGGGGTGTCTCGTGCAGTGTCTCGTGGTGGGGGTGTCACTGCGGGACGCAGTGACACCCCCACCACGTTAGAGAGCAGGGAGTAAACAGATGCACGCTACCGGAGTGAGACCGGAAAGCTCTAAATGGAACAACACACATTACCATTTAATATCTCCCCAAACAGGCAGAAGGCAAGGATGCCCAGAAGAAAGCTGCAGGAAGCCATTAAACAATGTTATTTCAACACTTCCTTCCATCAAGGATAGAAGTCGAGTATGTAGGATGGAAAATAAAGACATGCTTGATTTCACAAAATGTTTTGGCTGACATACACACACATGCGACAGTGACCTTTTTCTGTCTCTGATTAAAGTAATCTCCATGAATCTATAACATTGATTCTCCCTTCCTCCTAACTCTCATCACTCAGTTCTCTTGAATCTTTAATTAACAACTTTCCTTCACTCAGGTAAGATTGTTCAGCCACAAACTTATTGGTCAAGAGAATATTGATCTAATACTGAAACCAGAACAAATATCAATTCCCAAGACAGGTACTATTAACGATGCTCATACTACAGATGACCTACATTTACATTTAGTCATTTAGCAGACGCTCTTATCCAGAGCGACTTACAGTAAGTATAGGGACATTCCCCTGAGGCAAGTATGGTGAAGTGCCATGCCCAAGGACACAACGTCATTTGACACGGCCGGGAATCGAACTGGCAACCTTCAGATTACTAGCCCGATTCCCTAACCGCTCAGGCTCAGACTCCCGCGACCTGCGAGTTGAACTGCAATTTCTCACATGGATCAATTATTTCCATGTTAAAGTAAATGAAAACACTGACTACATCAAAAGATCTGATCACAACATGAATGCATAGCATTCATTCAGGGTCATTTGAAACTCCTTCACTTTGTTCAGATATACTTCCATGCTGACGGATGCCTTCAATAACATTCTGTGTTGTTAAGTGCCCATGGAGACAGGAAGTTGCATAGGTCACGGCTGTCTGCCCTGGTGCACGCTGTCTGTCCCATCCCTCAGTCCGGGGATACACAGAGGCAGGGAGGGAGGGAGAGGAAGAGAAAGAGAGAGAGGGTGGGGGACAAAGAGAGAGAGGGGGGAAAATAGACAGGCAAGGAGAATGAGGGAAACGGGATGGGGGATGGGACCAAAGAGGGGGAGGAAGAGAAGAGGAGTTAGAGGAAGAGAGACAGACAGAAAGGGAGACTGGAAGTGAAGCCAGGATGACTCATAGGTCAGTGTGCCTGACTGGACAGTCGTGATAGTCGTGTTTGCGGCTGTGTGTATTTGTTTGCTCAAGAGACAAACAACCACTTAATTTTGCCTTTGTCACAGTCCTTCCCTAAAACAGTGAATCATTGTCACCGAGCTACCAAAACTGAACCACACACTGCCCAAACTAAAATATAAAGATTCAACATCTGCAATCAACATTTCTCTAGACCCCAGCCTGAAAAAGTAGCCATTAAACCCCTAGTCTTGTTTTATAAACCATGGAGATATCGGCAGTATAAAAATCTTTCCAAAGAATATATTCCATTATTTGGCATATATGAAGCTGAAGAAAAGTCCATGTACATGTTAAAAGAAAGACAGAAAGGTCAGGACAGTCCCCTTTAGGTAGACTGTGACCCCTCAGTCTCTTCAGGGCTCGACTGTTTTGAGAGCTGTTTGGGAGGCTAGTGTTTTTGAGGTTGAGAAAGTAGAGAGTCGACGTGCTAGACTACCGCCACGCTTAAAGGGAGCAGAGGGCTTGAGATTCGGGCACAGAGAGAGAGAGACAGTGTGTGTGAGTGTATGTGACAGTCATAGGCATGGCCAGACTGCATGTTGGATAATAAAGATAATGGGGGGATGTATCAAAGAAAAAAGACAGTGTGAGACATGATTGGAACATTGTCCCCATAAGTGTCCACAACACATACAAATCCAAGTGCTAGGATATTATCCCTCCCTCCCTCCCTCCCTCCCTCCCTCCCTCCAACCCACAAACGCATACCAACCCCCCACCTAGCCCCACACACATACAACATGTCCACAGGGCCACACACACACACACAAACACTCAGAAATTCACACACACACACAAACAAACTCACACTCATGCATAAACACCTGCTGATATTGAATCTCTTTGCTCTTTGCGACTTTCCCCTGCTGAGGACGCTTCTTGCCTTTTGTGCGAACTGCTGGTATCCATGGCGACAAAAGAAGTATCTCTATTGGTGGATGGCCCTCTCAGGAGCAGGTGAGATGAAGTAGCGATGGCTTGCTTTTTAATACATCGTCAATAGAGTGAGGATGGTGTGTTACACTCGTACCCACATAGCAACATCAGCGGGTCACTGTTGACATGCCAATATGTCACACACAAGACCACACAACACGGTAGAGCATAGCACACACATTGCAACACAACACAACATCACAGCTCAGAAAAACCCAATACAACACAAATCGTGCCAGATACGTACAGTAGAACCCTATAGGTCCGCTGTGCTTAAAACCCAGAAACATGCTGCATACTTCATTTTGCATGTATATCGCATAGTGCGGCACTTTCTCACCGCAGTATTTTAAGGAGACATCTCCCAGACATATTTCTCTCCTCGGGGCAGAGAGAGAGAGAGAGACAGGCAGAGCAGACAGCACTCAAGACGATGGAGAGAAACTGATAAGAACCAAATGAGCACACCCTCAATGACACACACATCCCATGCTCTGAAGGGCAGCCAGGCCTGCACAGCACTCAGCATCGGAAATGCCAAGAGCACGTATGATAATAGACCTTTCATTAGGGAGAGAGAGATGAGGCCGTATCCCTGATCAGGAGTCACTTGCATATGATTCTTTGTGTGTTTTGTGTGTGTGTGTGTGGATTGTTTTATAATGGATTCTGTTTTGCCTCGTTCTAAATGAGTCTTGTGATTACCCTAACCCTGGCAAAAGGTCATTGTAAGCATTAGGTAACAGTCTAGAAAGTCGGAAAGTCTTTCCGAAAAACTGAAATGTTTGGAAATGAATGATGTTCCTATGTTCTATTTTTTGGCTTGTCATTCTTTCTCCAGTGAGATCATGTGTGTGATTAGAATTCAGCGGTGTTTCCTTCCTGCTCTGTCTTGTACCCCCCCAGACCCTCCCCACCCCTTCACTGGCCCTTCTATAAATACTCTGTTTGGTGACTCATCATCATCCCCTCATCCCCCCCTCCCTCCTTTCACTGCGTCGGATCACTCTCATCTCCTTCTCTCTCTTTCTCTCTTGATATCCTTCTTTCTCTTCCAGTCGCTCTCCCTGATTATTATGACACAGCCTGATTCCAGAGCCCTCAGCAAGCAGTGTTTGCCACTCCCCTACACCCAGCCAGTAGTCAGACCTTACACCAGCCTCCACCTAAACGAGACCTCACACCAGCCTCCACCATAACCAGACCTCACACCAGCCTCTTGCTAAACCAGACCTCGCACCAGCCTCCACCTAAACCAGACCTCACACCAGCCTCCACCATAACCAGACCTCACACCAGCTTCTAGCTAAACCAGACCTCACACCAGCCTCCACCATAACAAGACTCACACCAGCCTCTAGCTAAACCAGACCTCACACCAGCCTCCACCATAACCAGACCTCACACCAGCCTCTAGCTAAACCAGACCTCACACCAGCCTCCACCATAACCAGACCTCACACCAGCCTCCACCTAAACCAGACCTCACACCAGCCTCCACCTAAACCAGACCTCACACCAGCCTCTTGCTAAACCAGGCCTCACACCAGCCTCCACCTAAACCAGACCTCACACCAGCCTCCACTTAAACCAGACCTCACACCAGCCTTTTGAGTTATAGTCAATGCCATATCTATAAAGTTGCAGAACCGTCCTAAAGGAATGGCCTGGAGCATGTGAAGATGGTTTCCCTGGATTCCAAGTGCATCATGTTGGAACTGCTCGCTGAGGAACAGCTCCTGAAACTCCTTAATGTCACACAGGCATATGCACTGTCGATAAGGTTGCTTTGACACCCATGCATTGTTTTGTGTCTGTGAGCACCAGGTACTTCAAACCCTACATGTATATATCCTATAAATCACCCGACTTCCCCTGAACAATTTGCACAGCCACTAAAGTCTAAAAGCCTGTTGGATTCTCAATGTTGTGAGATAAAGAATCTAAAGAAATGGCCTATCAAGGTATGGGTCTCACCAAGTGTAGTCCTAACCCTTCTTACAATGTCTTCGTCAGACACACTTTGAGAAACACCTTCGCCTAAACACCAAATGGCTGATATCTGGTTGTCAAGGCAACACATCCACATAAAAGTGGGCTGGTAAATAACTAGCTTCCCACTCAATTTGCAATTTGTTAGGCAGGTGTGCCTAAAGCTATCTTCCCCATTTGAATATGCAGTTGAATTATGTCAACAGTACCACCAATAACATTATTGTCATACATCAGTACTGTGCAAAAGTATTAGGCACAACTAAACATTTGTATAAACTTAAGCAAAAATGTTTTCAGAAATAACAAGGTGAAAAGTTAAAACAAACATTTGCGCAAAATTGCACATACTGCGCACAAATACAGAACACAAACACATATACTCAAGACAATATTCATGTAACAAAATACTGCTAAGACTTTGGCACAGTCCAATATAACACCATCATTTTTTGGCCATCTGCTTCATTCTAACCCAGGTGACTCTCATTAATTCTACCCAGGCTGGACCTGCCAATACACCTCCCACACTCCGAACGAAGCCGCAGGGCAAGCCTCAACACAGCCTCAGCTAAGCTGCTCTGTTGAGGACAGTGTGTGCTCCTGACGTGTGCCCAATAGAAGTAATCATAAACAAACAAACACAGGTTATGGTGGTCATTGGAGGCTTTCCATCAGCAGGAACTCAACGCACGAAACAAAGCTTTTTGTTTTGAGTGATCCCTCGCAAGCAGCAGCGCCTGCTTTGATGTGAGAAGGGCGTGCGACGTGTGTCTCGCAGCAGGTGACTAGCCTCTGAAGCAAGGAGACACAAGATGTTATTCTCAGTGACATTGCAAGAACAAATGAAGTTAAAGAGAAAAAGAAATGTCAAAAGATGGACGTCTATGAAAATGTGTTTCTGTGCTTTGTAAAAGGCCACATGAGTAGGCTATGAGTTGGCTCCAGTGATCATTTTATTATTATAAACCTTCTGAGGGTGAAACAGAATGGATCATTGAATGATGTCCTCTTTACATATTTTGGATAGTTCTTTTATCAGTATAAGATAAAGATTTCCATGAACACTGAGAAAGATTGAGGCCATTTTATTAGTGCCTCAAAAAACAACCTTTGTTCTCTCTCATATATTTCTATATTTCTTTATTTATTATTTTCCCACCCCTAAGGATTCCTCAATATTTGGACTACATAGACAACGTCGGTGTCAACATGTTCGTCTTGGTCACGATTTCATTGCTTGTATTGGGATTTACGTTCCTTTGCACGGTTTAGGAGCTTACAACGTTTTTGTGGCAAAAAGTGCCTTGAATGTTAGCTAGCTTGCTACTTCAGTGCTAGCCTAATGTCACAACGTCAGCACATGTTAGCAACAACGCATAGTAAGACAGACAGAGATATCAGCGTCGCAAGACCTCAGCATTAGTACCATAGCTAAAAGTCCAGGAAAGTTGAGGCTACTTTTCGCTATTTTTCGCTAGGTACCCACGAACATGTCCTAATCTGCCAGACAAGTGGGCTCCCCTTCCTTCTTTTGGTGAGCAGTCTCACGAGCCCTTCTTACCCGGCGTCATGGAGCCGAGCAGCAGAATTTTGCGTTGTTAGCTACTGTATCCCTGCCTGTGTTGCTCAGCAAGTATCGTGCCGTGGCGTAGGAGGACTGATCGACAGTGTCGATTAGATTTAAGTTTTTAAGTCGATTAGTTTTAAGTTTATCATACCACAGAAGAATGTGTTGTTAACTAACCATCCAAATTCGAATGAAAAAAAAATACTGACAAGTATGTTAAATTAGGCTTTGAAATCGTGAGAAAATCAGCTGTCTTCTCTGCTTGATACTGGGGAGGGCGTGTCGCCTGAAGGCGCTGAAGCCCCGCCCCCTCTAGTTGATTGAATTTAGCAACAACAGCAATAACTATATAAATCAATTGCAGATATCAGAACAGACCTACCTGCAGTCTCTGAGTGTTATATGTTAATTACTTAGTCTTTGCATTGTACCAGCTGAGTAACAGAATGCAGGTTATATAAACCGTCTGTGATCTGACGCAGATAGGTTGCTGTGACTTAGATAGTTTAGGGTTTGCCCCGCCTATACAAAACCTGAGCTGAAAACGGGTGAGAAACTGTTCAACGGTCTAACTCCACATTTCAGTGCGACAAAGTTTTCGCGCTTTGCACATGCTTTCAGCAACTCATTTCACACGTATATAATGTACTGAGAAGCAAATCATGGAATTTGCCTTACAGCACCGTTAGGCAATTTAAGAGTTGCATGTACAGTACGTAATGTCACATTAAATAATGTATTTGAACTCAAGCTTGTGTGATGCTTCGCTGTATCGTTGTACGGTTTTGTTGCACATTGTTCTCAGGTTTTTTTCCCTCTATGATAATCAAGCATGTACTGTACCGGCTATAACTTGTGTTTTTAAAGAAACTTATGTCAATATGTGAAAGTTTTGTTTTTGTAAATCAGTTTAAAACATTCAAAAGATTCAAGAATACCTCACAGTTTTACACATTACTCTGAAGAGCCATTCTCTGGTGCCTGCGTACTCTATTTCCTTTTTGGAAAGTTGCCAAAAATCTCATCTCAACTCTCCATGTCAGACTATTAAGCTACAGGTGCCATCATACATTTGTATTTCATTTGCATTTTTATGTAAAATGTTCAGTTGTTCAATAAATACTTTTTAAACTGGGTTTGGACCTGTTGGTTTAAACACTTGCATAACCAATAAAAATATTTATTTTTCTACAGCTTGCAGTGTCGGTGAAACCAATGTCTTATATTATACTGTTGGGTGTTGTCACTTTATGAACAGTTTCTTCATTATATAAAATGTGGTGTTTATCTGGGACAGAATAGTTTGATGTAAAAGAGCACAAGCTGTTTGACACAGTCATCCCCCTGACCAGCTCAGGCAACATCAACCAATTAGGTGACGTGCCTGTTGGTCAACTACCAACACAGACCTTTAGTCAGAGCATGGGCCAAGCTACTGTAAATGTACATTTACACTACAATGTTAATTTGCAATAGCAATAGAAATTGGCATTGAAACAACAAGTATTGGCACTGAAAAATGTTCAACTGAAGAAAAGAAATATCCCATTCCTATGATTTTTTTTTTGTTGATATTTGTTTGCATCGTGACTGATTTTCGAATGAAAACCTTTATTGCCCCGAGGGGAATTTATTCTGCACCAACAGCTTAAAAACAGAGATACATTCAACACTGTAGACAGGACAGTACAGTGGACATAACACAATTATTAAAAAATACTACTGAAGGCATCGGCATAATAATAATACTTTAATAATGGATATCTACTCAAAATTATTCAATTACGAGCTCTTGCTATCAATGTCTTTAAGGAAGTTTGCAAGTCTGTCACCTTGTTACATATCTTTCTTTTATTTGTTTACATTCTTATGTTTGCAAAATGTGAAAACGGAATATTTGTTATCTGAATTCTAAATAATAAAAATCAAAATAATAAAAAGAGAATGTCTAATATGGGGAGAACTGCCCATTTCGGGAAACTTCCGGGTTCTGAACTGGTTGCAGTTCCACCCTAGTTCCATATGAGGGCACTAACGAGTGAGTGCAGAATGAATGGAGGTCTATGGAGCTATACCCCTCAAAATCCACTTTTCTCAGGAAAAAATTTTTTGTCTAGTAATTTAGTAATTTTAGTACCTACAACCGACTTGCCTCGGGGAGAATTTCCCTGTACTTACTGTAACAGTGCGTGTTCACTGCAGCGACGCGATGCGAACGACAACATGTTTTCCATTCATTTTCAATGGAGCCAGGCGAATCGCTTGCGTGGTGCATTGTGGGTAGCGACGCGACCGAGTTGAGATTTTCTCAACTTTATGCAAATGAGGAGCGATTTTAGCTAGCGATGGCCAATCGGAGTGTTTTCTTGTTTCTCGTAACGTAGCAACCATGGTGAACATTTCTAGCTCTCTAGGTTTCAGGATGGAGGAGAAACTAATCGTTTGTGTGGCTGCTTACCCAGTCCTGTACGATACATAGCTGTATTCGTACAGAGATGTTAATAAAAAACGATGCATGGCGCAAGGTTGCCGAAGTTGTTGGTGCTTGTACTTTCAAATTCAGTCTAGTCACATTACGTAACTTCTTTCTGTGGTAACTACAGTAGCTAGCTAGCCCGGCTTGAACTCCCTATCGTATCGACAGATTAGCAGACTTTGAGTAATATAATAAAACGTTTTTTACACATGTCAACGTTTATGTCTATTAAACAGTTTTGTATTTTGTAAACAAGTTGTATTTTGATTGATGTTGCGAGTACGTAAACCCAAGTCTGCACACTTGGCCATGACAACTACAACAGTGACTTTAGACAACTACATTCTACATTAATCTGTTTGAAACGCCCCCGAGCGTGGTGAACTGTGGGAAGGCGAGCAATGGCAAGCGATTCGCGTCGCCGCAGTGGACACGCACTGTAAGTCGCTCTGGATAAGACGAGCGTCTGATAAATGACTAGATGTAAATTTGAATTCTGAATTCAAAAGGGGAGGCACATTTTTTTTTTAAGCCTTTCTGTTCTAAAACAACTTTTAAAATGTCAATGACGTCATACACATCGTACAACCAGAGATACTGCTTTACGGAAAGCTCTGGTCACTTCCTTTTTTCTCTCGAGGCATCGACAACACAGTTGACAGGTTAGGCTTTCCCTGTCAATTCACATGCTAGAAAGAGTTTTGGCTTGCTAATGTTGGTAATACGCTGACATTCTGATTCTGCTTCGGATGCCATCAAGCGGGATCTCTGGTCGTAGTCAGTCCTTCACTAACCAATTAGCATTCATTAGCAGAATGCTAGCGTGTTATGGGCAACAACGACTCATCCTGTAAGAAATCGAAAGGACATACTCGTTCATTCAACTTTCGACCAAGCCTGGGTGCCAGCCAAACATAGCCTGCCCACAAAAAATTTTGGTCGGGACGTTGGGTCTGGGGTCGCTCGGTTGCCATAACCAATCGCTAGCGTTCGCTTTAGCCAACTCCTTCACCACGGAGCTAGCTGCCGTAGCTGGAAAATCAAACTTTTCCCGAACCCCGTGGGGAGGAGGGCCACAACATCATGACCACCAACAAAACTCAGCAAGGATTGTTCTTGCTCCGGCTTTAACTTATGGATATTCGGCTGCGTTGCCACAACCGCAGAATAGCTTCGCTCGCATCTTTCTCCGCCTCCATTACTGAACTACAACTCAAACTAATGCACGACATCAACGTCATTGTTCTCAGCCACTCCCTCTGTTCCCTGATTGGACCTACAAAAAATGTGTTTCTGAAAACCGACTGATGCATTGAAATACCAGACCAAGTACAGAAGCAAAATCCAAATTGAGCTGAAGTACGTAGGAGGGCAGAGCCAGGCTTTTAACCCTTGTGTTATCTTCGGGTCATTCTGACCCATCAGTCGTTGTGACCCACCGTCGAATTCCGACAACTTTACCGCATACAAAAACAAAGTGAAGCATTTTCGTTTAACCGTTGGGCTGTCAGACCCCCCAGATCGTGAATGTTAAAATACAATTTTTGTTTGTGTTTTATTATTGCTTAATATTGCATAAACACAAAGATGGTTCGTTAAGAACCTTTGGGTCATGTGAAGGCAGCACAAGGGTTTAAAGGGAGTGGACAGACTCTAAAAATGCGGGCTCTGATGGTAGCGCAGTAGGCCGTGATTAAGTAAATGGGTTCTTAACAGGCTCGCATAGTGGACCACTTACCAAAAACTTACGGAAGAACTTCATTGACTAAGGATATTTAAAGCCACATGTGTTGATTGACGATTTCAGTTATACCACTTGGAGAGCGATCTAACTAGACAACATTCCCAATCAGGGTGAACAATCCAATTATTTAAACTACAAACCATAGCATTACACATATCAAAACAAAACGAACATAACAATAGAACTCCAAACAATGCTTATCTAACTAAGCTAATGTCCTTAACTTCATAGATTTTCAGCTTGCCGCGGGGCATTCTGGGTATCAAGAGCATTGGCGATATTACAGCATTGTGTAACACACTTCCGTTGTGGATAGTATGTCCAGAAATAAAGCCAAGTCACTCATTTTGTGGCAAAATCCAGTGTTTTGTCTACAAAATTTTATATATAGAATAAATTTAGCTAGCTTGCTAATCCTGAGAATAGCCTACTGTAGCAGACCGTTTTATGTTCAACGGACAAGAGTGTTTTTTCCCCTCGGGCGTTGCCGTAGGCATGATGCTGACGTAATATTACGTGAAGTCAGTGAGGGCTGTTCGAATGGCGATGTCAAGAAGAGCATTGGGAAAATACAAGTTGTGAAAAGAGACCGCGCCCGTTCAAGTGTTGAGCATTAAAGTAGCTGCACAGTCTGGAGAGATCTTGGGACGAAGCCACTGTTGCTAATGCAGAATTCGGTGAAATAAAATCGGTAGAATACACGTAGTGAGTGGCACATAACGTGAAGTAACATGGCATTTGATTTTGTTTGAGTTTTAACTTGTCCAATGGGGCAAATAGCCTACATTTCTCTTCCAGTTGCCCTACAAAAAAATCCACTTGTCCCGGACAAGCGGACAAGCCTTACGTCGAGCCCTGAATTGTACAAACATTTCATTTATAGTTAATGTTTGTTAGCAATTACATCAAATTAATTTATATAATCAAAGTTCAATTAGCGGGTTCAATTATCTCCAGCTTCTTAGAATTTGTATAAGATCTTCTAGAAGATGATGGCGCAGCTACAGATCGTCGCTAGGCATTTTTAATATTTAAACTTTACTTTTAACAGGAGGGAATGTGAAGTTTGATATCAGCTGTGCCAGGGACATCAATAGTTAATGCGAGCGCTCACATTTCTTTTGCATTAATTTGAGCGCAAATAGCCTACTGTTTTTGAGCTTCATGTAATAGCCTATTGTTTTTGTTTTAGTCTAAATAAGAGGATCGGTAGGCCTATCATTTAGAAACTACCTCAATTCTGACTTGTGAGCAGAGTCCGGCACCTGGACTTCTGTGTGCGTCCTGCAGTGGCTATTTGGCAAGCTCAGAAGAGTGTCCTGACATGGAATTCTGCGGGCATCTGCATATGTGCTTTGATTTTACAAGCGTTGATTGGGGTACTGCGTTTATTTTTTCCGGGATTATCAATCTAAATGAATGCACTAATAAAGTAAATTGTTAAAACTCAAACTAGATTTTACTGGGGCACAGCAGATTTATACTGGGGCACGTGCCCCAGTAAAAAGGGTCTAACGACGCCCCTGAGTAATACTGCGAGTGAAAATGTTGTTAGAATCAACTTAAATGCTTTTTACACAAGATTGACCAATTTCTTCCTTTTCATGCAACTGTTTCAACTATGTGAGGCTGCCATATAGACTCACCATCCCCTCTTGCAGGGTATGAGAAGAAGCTCATGGAAATGAGGAGAGAACATGTCATTATACACTCTTATTATTTTAGAAGTGTAAATGAGCAGCAACAAATGTAAACTTTGTAATATATGTAATCTTCATAAATAATAAGTAGGCCTATGCATACTTATTTAAATCACCCAAATATGGGTCTATATATAGACTTGTACAATTTAAGTTGAAAAAACGCACCCATCTGCAACCGACGCAAGAACACCCCCTCTATAGTTTGATCTGTGACCTGTCTTGATTTGGGCGGACCTCAAAGCAGCAACTGCTACAAATTACCCGCTGCTTTCCACAAGGTCGCCATAGAAACGCTCATTAGGCAAAGGGTAGAACAGGATCTGCACTGTTTGTTGATGAAACGCGAGGATGTCCCTGCTTTAAAACCCAAATTTGATTTATTCACAAACCTCTGAACCATTTATGGAAAATTCCAGTAAACTGACTTGAATGTCTTTAGTGGTAAGATTAACTATATAATAGTCTTTGGGTACAGTCTTTGGGTATCTTCCTTGACATCTATTTGCTGGAAAGAATTCAAGGTCAGTCTGACAGTAGAGACAAAGGGGGAAGATAGAAAAAGGCAGACAGTTAGGGAGAGATACATAGAGAGTAAGAGGGAGGGTTACTGTGAGAAAAGCAGACTGGGAAAATGACAGAGAGAAGGAAATCAAGCATCCAGAGTAATCCAGAGTCCTGGGTCAGAGTAACTCATTTCCAACCTCATTAATTGTTCATATATTAGGCGGGCCATACCGTAGGACATAACCTCAGATACCACTGGAGGGTCCTAATGACAAACATCCTGTCTGCTAATGCTGCACTGCTGCATGCATTGTCTCTGCTTCTCAGTCGCTGGCTCGTTCCCCCCCGATCCTCTCTGTCACTTCTGCTTCCGTGCTTCTCTGTCCTTAGTCTCCTCTCTTGGTTCTCCTTAACACACAAGCGAGCACGCACACACTCGCTTTATCCTAAGCACAAGTTTCACATGAATGATTTATTCAGTGACACGTAGAGCACAGGAAATTCAATTCATCTTCCATGCTTAAAAAAACCTGTATGTTAAGCTTTCCAGAAAGAGAGAGAGAGAGGGACAGAGATGAAGAGGAAATGAGGAAGGAAAGATTGAGAGGACAAATGTTAATCTACCTCTTTGTATTTGGTACAAATGTACTGTATTGTATTAGAGTACAAGGCTGCAAGGTGTGGCTTATGTTCTGTTTGTCAAAAGGATCGTCTTAATCATTTAGAGGCTCATCAAGAAGACCCTGTACAATGATCTCGACCCAGAGATTTTTCCAGCAGAGATAGCAGAGAAAAACAAGGATCGAATCTCTCTACAGGGGAAATGTGTTCTTGTCTAGACTATGTAAGAATAGCCAAAAGGAAAGTTTAGACTGATAAAACAGTATGCTGTGCGAGGATCAATGAATGTCTGACTTCATTTATATGAAATTGATTTTGCAACACATTTCATATTCCCATTTATAGGTTACAGCAGACAGTGAAAAAAGGATGGCTGTTCATTCAGGCTATTGTTTGACTTGCACTGTGGTGGGGCATACTGTCAACAAGGTGAGCTGTGATGCTCCTGGTCAACGACTGTGCTGATGAAAGTGTGTCTGGCTCAAAAGGGATGAGCTATGTTAAAGCTACATGATAAAGCTCACTGGAGGTTCCAATAACCATTTCTGTCTATTCCATACAGACATGCTATTGTACTCATGGCTAGAGTACTTCAGCTGAATCTTGTGTTGTTACATTCATGCTCAGTGGTATTTGGGTAAAGATAGTTTTAATTGTGGATGGCAGTAGTGAAGATGCAACTGTAAGATTGGACACACTACATAATTGATCAGCCACTGCATCTACTACTGTAATTAGAAGAATATCAAAAGTATATAAGTACAACATTTAGCCATTCATTATATAAGGATATGACTATAAACCAATGACAGACAGCAATGAAGTTTCAACAGGCCATGTAACTAGCCTCCAGCTAAATTCTGCTTTCTGGCATCATTCCCGGTGCCTATGCAGATGCAGGACTGCCCCCTTCTGGTAAATTCAGATAATGCAAATCCCGATAATCTCTCAGTCATTGTCAAACTTTTTTAACATTTATTATTCTAGAGTAAAATAGTTTTACCAATATTTACAGTACATATTTTGCATCAAGTAAACCTACAGTTATTGTATATCAACACTGGGCAGTGTATTTTCTAAGTTACAAATTGGCATTATCGATAGGCAAAACTGCCAGTTTCTTTCAAGTGGGTTCCAGGTATATTTCAATGCTCAGGACTGTTTGACACGAGCAGTCAAGTTCTTCTCCAGCTAAATTGGCCAGTCAGTTACCACGCTCCGGATATATGAGGCGGTGCCATAAAGTCTCCATTTGTTGTTATCAGCTTTACAATTATTTCAGTCCTGCTGAGTCGTCGCTGTTGTCCGAACTTCCTTTCAAAACTTCATCGGGACTCTCAACAGTTCCACTATCAGACTCCTCTTCTATGGCAAAGTGCACGTCGGCGGACGAGCATAGTGAACTGACACTGCTTTGCTCCACGGAACACAAAGCACAAGCCAGCGGGGACAAGACCCTGCCCTCGTAAACTCCTGGGGAGCAAGGGAGCGATGCCTGTCCTGAGCATAGCCCCGAGATGGCAGGCCAGGTGATGCTATGCTTTTTCTTTAACGCTCCCCATTCCCGTTTTTCCTCCTCGTGCAACAGGCGCCTGAATATATTCGACCTCCTCTTCTCTCGCCTTTTTGAACGAACATAGCCCAGCATTATGCCAAAAAGGAATACACCATAAAAAGACATGACTATCAAAATGTATAGGTAAGCCTTGCCATCACTTTCGCCGCTTTGGGATACCACATTTGCTGTCTGCAGAATGTCAGGTGCAGTGGAGTTGTCGGACCTCTCCATCATTAGTGCAGGCTATGAAGAGGACCGTTGGAATTTCCTATAGGGGAAAATATACAGTGTCGTTAGGCTATGATTTTGACGACTGTGAGGTTTAGTCCATTTAGTTAACGCGTCCTTTGTCTTTTACGCAACTGCATTGCTGTGTTAGTAAAGCTAGGACCAGCCACCTACCTTAGAAAAGATACCATGTGGGCCTTTTGGATCCCTGTGCTCGCTAATGCGCCTCTGATGTTTAGGGGGATTGTGAAGTGCAGGGACTTATATAGCGACCTCAGGATGTCATAAATCACGTGAGGAGTCTCCGTGGTCAAGAGCTGGTGTGGTCGGAAGAGTTTTGGCTCTGTCTTACTGACTGAGCAGGAAACACAGCACCAGACATAAACGTAGCAACCATGCTTATCCGACTTATGGACGGTATCTTAACCTACAATAGGGTGACCAGATATGAGTTTGTGAAAAAGAGGACATTTGGGGGGGTTCCAAACTCCCGGACAATTTTGGAATCCCTGCCGGAAGCATTTTTTAGCTCTCGAAAAGAGGACATGTCCGGGTAAAAGAGGACGTCTGGTCACCCTAATTTACAACATCCCGTCTCAAACAAAAAGGATGGTTAATCCTAAAACCATGGTACCCAAATCTGGATCCACTTCTGCAGTTAATGAAAATGCACAGTGCATGTGGCCCTAGATTTGAACTAACTTATTATTTAGCGTGTATAAATTAGTGTGTGGGGGCTACAATTCAGTTTAGTTAGGCTCATAGGCCTACTTAATTGAGTTAGTTGACAAAATCAGTAATACTCTGTGCGGAACGGAAACAGGATAATATCGTCATTAGAAATATGAGCGTCGGTGATGGCAGACCTTGTTAAATTTTAGGTGTGGTCGAGACTGTGCTTATTAAATAAACCCAGTTGAAACAGTTCGTCCTCTTGCAGACCGTAAACTCCATCACCAGTCTGCCGAAATTCGGTTGATAATCTAATCATTGTTATTACTGTGGATAGGCCTACTTCCCTGACTAAAATAATAACACAAGGCAGGGTTTCTAGACCAAACACAATCTTTACTTAATCATTCAAGGCAAATTACAAATAAATATAGTTGGATGCACTTATAATACAAGGCAGGTCTCCCCACAAATATGGGAAAGGAGCTCCAAAACTGGTCTATGTAATATCTTAAATAGATTCAAAATAGAGATTTTACATTTGCTTTATCCATTGACCATTGCCCACCAACATATGTACAGTACAAAGAAAGTATTCTGTACTTAAAAAGGCATGTTATTTCAGGGGAAAGTACCACACATTCTCTCAAGAAACACTATCATTGCTGTGTAGTATCATATGAAAGGATTTACATGGTGGTTAATGTCGAAATAATTAGAAATCACATAAAGGCAACGTGTCAACTGTGAATGTATAGAACACGGTTTGTGTCAAGGAGAGAGTTTGGATGCCATATATGCTTGGTGTCTTAGATATCTATCGAAGCATAGGGAGAGGCCACATCCAGACACACGTGTTTGCATAAATACACACACATCCACGATTATTACATAACCAGATACAGTATGACTGATGACAATCTTTTTCAATAAAGGTTGGATATAAAGACGCTACACAACCACACACACATTCTAAGAAATGTGATCATCCACCATACACAAGTGTGTACCTCGTTCTTAAATCTAAAAAAGGGGCCTTGTTTGGACTCAAACGTCATATATCAGGGAGTCAGGTGGCTGAGCGGTTAGAGAATCGGGCTAGTAATCAGAAGGTCGCTGGTTCTATTCCCGGCCGTGCCAAAATGACGTTGTGTCCTTGGGCAAGGCACTTCACCCTACTTGCCTCGGGGTAATGTCCCTGTACTTACTGTAAGTCGCTCTGGATAAGAGCGTCTGCTAAATGACTACATGTAAATATATTGCAGTGTTCAGTTTCATGGTAATAACAACAAGAGCTGAGTATCTGTAAGTGCACACATACAGAATCCTACAAGAGTTTACAAACATGTCCTATACTGCAAATATGTACTAACCACACCCTACACTACACCCTTAAACCGGGCACAATTTTAGAAACAATCATAAAGATATCAATTTTATGTATTTTTCTAAGGTGTTAAAATGGCACTATTTCACTGTGCAGGGGGTTTCTGGTATGTTTTGACACTAATGTAGCCCTGTCAGTTCTAGCGCTTGAAGGATCTAAGATGATGACACAGTCTGAGGAAGATCTCACGTGAATAAAAGCCAAAAGATTTTGGGTGGAAATCCCAAAAAAGAAACTGAAGATTCAAAACAAATTTAACAAAGAAAACAAATGCTAATAGTTCCTGTCCTGCAGGAAGTATGCCTAGTCGCCAGGAAGGCAGTACACTAGATATATAACCCAATAGAAATCCCTGGATTTGGGATTAAAATCTGGACATCGCAAGTGGATGCTACTGGTTATAGGACATGGCAAGAGAATCAGCCAATGATAGCCCTGGACAGCTATTATAAAAAAAGAAAAAAAGAAAAAAACAACTCAAGAAACCGTAACAGGAGAAAATAACGACTACAGGAGAAATATGGAAAACAAAACAAGCAAACCGATGTTGTATCATATCAAACTACTTCCTGTTGTGCTTCGTTTAGGGCTAACACAGCATCCTGTCTCATATCTGAAATGTTTCCGGTGAAATGGGCTAGGCAAAGACAGGCAGGGATAAATCAACCGTATCTTTCCAAACTCTTTTCAGACAGACATATCTACTTACTATTATTTGGAGAGAAAGTATTATCTAGATAGGTAAAGGTAAGGTATCAACAGATACGACATTGCAACAACGGCCTCCTTTTTCTGGTACAGTAATGAAGCTCGAGCGAAAGTTCAGACCTCTACATGCTTCGGCCCGTTATTTCTCATACTATCCTATTCACACCTCTCAAACGCTCACTTGTATTTTCCTCGCTGTCGATGCCTAGGCTGTCAACTGGGATATCAGCTGGTCACATCTACCCAATAGCACAGCGACACACCTTCACTACTGGCCAATTGTCTTGCTGCCGTCTCGTTAAATAGGTTTCTCTCTCTGCCTTCGCTCCGTTCAAGTGCTGTTGTGCACGCCCCTCCACCTCCCCAACGCCACCAGTCTTCAAGGACTCACCAGCTCCACCTTCCATTCAGCAGAGTCATCAGCCATCACCACCAGTGTCTGGACTCTAAGGGGGGGTTCATCTTGCTGTTGCTCAGGGCAGAGGCCCCTCGATTACCAAATCTCCCCATAGTGTCTTACCGCCAAACCCAGTCTAATCACCACATATTGCTTGTTGAATAATCAATTATATCTTCTTCCTTCACTGGTCTCTCCTGATTGAAATAGTTCCTGCTCATTCTGTATTTTCTTTTTTTGGTCTCAGGAGAACAAAACAGATTCAAGTAATGATGGTTTAACAGGGTTGTCTTTTCAGGGATAGGCAGATGGAGAGGGGGGGGGGGGCTTTGAGGCAGGTGCTGGCTCTGTGCTTGGACAAACATTTGACTCAGGTGTCACACACATGGACACACGGACCTACGTAAAACACACACACACAAACACTCTTTCTCGCCACGCTATTTCCCGCCGTACATCCTCTCGATGTCGCTCAGGTAGTGCGTCTTCAGCTCCTTGCGTTTGAGCTTGAAGGCGTCCGTGACCAGGCCCGTCTCCGGGGTCCAGGGCTCGGGGCTCAGACAGATCTTCCGCGGGATCTCGAAGCGCTCCAGCTGGGCTGCGGAAACCAAACGGCACAGGAAGAGGAAACGCATCATCGGCAGCTCTCGAATAAGGACGAGTGCGACACGTGTGCAGCACGTGGTACCTGGCGTGAAGCTGAGTCACTGGAACATGGAAACACGGAACTGTTAGAGGAGTCGTAAGCGTGTGCGGAACAACGGCTGACCCGAGTCGATCCAAGAATCTTCCACTGACGTGGTTATGCCCATGTCAATATCTAAATCTGTTCTACCCGTCTTTAAAACACTTCTGAGTCCCACCTCACCTCAGCTCGGGTGATTGTAACCTAGGAGATGTCTGACCTGCAAGGGCAGCCTCCGTGATGACCGTCAGGACCACCTCCTCCATAGCCAGGTTTTCACACAGCTCCTCGAACGAGCCCCGGATACGGTACTGGTCCGCCAGCGCCAGCAGCTGCTTCTGATTGGGCACCACGAAGCCAATCACGTAGGTCTCGTCGCTGCAGGGGAGGGTAGAGGAGCTCACATAGTTACTTTACTGGAGATCCTGACAACGTTCTCGCGTGTCCACGTACGTCTGTCTAAGACCACAAACAAAAGGTAGGGCCGAGAGCTTTTGAAAAGACGTTTCTAGTGAGAGCACGGACGAAACACAGGACGATGGTAATGAAGTAGAGGCTGTGTTGTGGGGAAACTGGTGGGATTATTGAATACTCATACTCCACACACACCTGTTGGCGTAGGCACAGATGTTATCGATGAGAGAGCAGTTCTTCAACATGGCTTCCACCTTGCCCAGTGACACATACTCTCCTGCCTGCAGCTTCACCAGGTCCTTCTTACGGTCTGGAGAAAACAGAGACACCAGGGTAGACTGGATGAGTGTGTGTGTGTGTGTGTCAAACACCCACAAGGCAGAGACTGGAACAGCGGCACATTTTCCACTGCATTGCTATATCTGGGCAGACAGAGATAAAAGAGAAGGGTTTTTTGGCTGACCACAATACACAAACTGGAGAGGAATTCTGGGAAGTGGTTATGAAATTGTGATTCTGACAAGCTAGACTAAATGATGGCAGGTAAGAGAGCAGAGTTGATAAGGATGTGGGAGAGCTGAGGGCACAATGTTGACATTTGTACAGTTACAAAAAGAAAAGGGCAGCTGAAGTCAGTTCTCAGACACTTGAGGGAGAAGCTCTGAAGTACGGCTAGTTTACAACCGTAGTTTGTGTGAGAAGTCCAGTCTTTCGCTGGAACTAGCCTCATGGTAAGATTGGTGAGATAATACTCTGAGGTTTCCAGCATTAAAAAAAAGTCCCCCCGCGTTTTGCTGGTCTCCTGTTCACCGCTCTGAACTCGGACGCGTCCCATCGTAGAGCGCGTCGGCGGTCCTCACCGATGATCTTGAGGCAGCCGTCGGGCTGGAACTCTCCGATGTCCCCGGTGCAGAACCACCGCTGACCGTCCCCGTCCACGAAGAAGTCCTCCTGGTTCTTCGCCTCGTTTTTGTAGTAGCCCATGGTTACGTTGGGCCCGCCAATCAGGATCTCTCCTCGGGGATGGGGCGTGTCCGTGCTGCTGTACCCACCTGGAGAAGAGGGCCAATAAAAACCCAGTCGAGAGTCAGTCGGAATCGAAATCCCATAAAGGACAGATATAATCTGCAGTCATTCTGTGGGGGGGAACAAGAATAAACTGAACTCGATTAGATGACAAGATAGCCACAGAGAAATAATAGAGCGTGTGATGGATTAAAAAAGAAAAACAGAGTGAAGAGAACATGGAGGAGGGAGAGAGGTTCATCCCTACAAGGCTCTGGGGGGGGGGGATCTTTCCCCTCATATGCTGTCCATCATTCATGTTAGTTAGGCCATGTGTGGACATACCGGGGATGGATTGATAAACACAGCGACATTGTTTTCATAAGTGTGTGTGTGTGTGAGAGAAGAAGTGTGGCCTACTCACCTTCCATCCAGTCCTTCAGCCTGATCTCAGAGCACACCAGCGGGCCTCCCACTCTGCCAGTGCTGTAGTCCCACACTGGAACACACACACACACACACACACACACAATTACAAGATGCCAGGGGCCCCTGTCGTCACACACACACACATCAAAGCGGCTCACCATCACAAGAGTCACCCGCATCCCGTCAGAGAAACCCCTGGTTACCGTAGCAACCTGACCTCACTTATCCCCTCGCTATGGCAATGCTGCTGGACCCATCTCAAAGCAGGGACTAAAAGAGAATGCTAAGGATGTTCGGTTGGTCCAGTTGCTGACAGCGGTGGGCAATGGGCCACCGTGCAGACGGAACTGTTTAGGAAAATGACTAGGATTATATCCTTGCATAACACCAAATATGGCCTTATTTCTCAATACATTGTTTGGATAGTAAATAAGATTCATGTTCTACTCATCCTCTTCCTCTCTCTCTCCACTCCCCTCAGTCACTCCATCGTAAGGCTGGCAGGAAAACAGTCTAGCTGCAACTATGGCAATGATATTCAAAGTATGATAGCCATCACAACCGTTATAATGCGTTATAGTATTATACATTTTAGAATATGATCTCCGTTAAATGTTCAAAATGGTCTGGTATATTGGACTTCAGTTTAATTCAGTCATGTTAACTTTCACTTTAAGTAGTTGGTGCTAGCCCAGCACCAAACACAGGTATTCAGACCATTCTGAGGAAATAATTGCCTGTAAAATGCTATTAGAACATTCCAAGATGCCAAGCAATGCTCTATGTTTCTCCCTCGTTTACCCTCTCCCCCCCCTCCACAACCGGCCTCTCTCGCCCCCTCTCGACCTCTCCCTCCCTTAGTATTTCAATCTAACTCGCTCTTCCTCCCTCCCACAACCTTCATTCTCTCCCTTACCAATTTGTTCTTCCTTCCTTCCTGCCCCTCTCTTCCACTCTTGACCTCTTCCTCCTAGTCTTTCAATCTAACCCTCTGTTCCTCCCCTCCGTTCTTTCCCTCCATTCCCCCCCCCCCCCCCCTTACTCTCGCTGATGGTCCCGGCGCCGCAGGTCTCCGTCAGCCCGTAGCCCTGGCCCACGGGGCAGCAGAAACACACGTTCATGAAGCGCTGAGTGGCGGCCGAGAGGGGTGCCCCGCCCGAAAGCAGCACCCGCGTGCGGCCCCCCAGCAGAGCACGCACCTTCCTGAACACCAGGCTGGGGGGTGGGGGTGGGGGGCGGGGGGAGAGAGGGGAAGGTTATTAATCTACTATGGGAAAAAATGTGTTTACACCATAGGCGGATTAACTGTGCTTAAATAGCCCGTTTGTTTGTGCACAAGGGTGAGTGTGAGAGAGACACTGTGTGTGCGCACACATGCGCGTGTCCATGCTCACAAATCGAGATGTTGTGACGGATTAATGAGGAGTTTGCATAAGGATGAATTTGTGTTCACAAGCATTTGTTTGCATGCATGTATATACGTGTGTGTGTGTGGTGTGTGTGCTCCTACTTGTTTGCATGCATGTAGATACGTGTGTGTGTGTGTGTGTGGTGTGTGTGTGTGTTCCTACTTGTCACACAGCGGCGTGCTGTAGCCTTTGGACAGCTGCTCCAGCTTGTAGTTGTAGGCCAGGATGAAGAGGGTCCGCTGGAGACAGCTCATCTCCTCCACCTTGGTCATCACATTCTTATAGATACGATCCATGATCTCCTGCAGGAGGGAGGCAGGAGGGGACAGAGAGAGAGAGAGAGAGAGAGAGAGAGAGAGAGAGAGAGAGACAGAGAGAGAGACAGAGAGAGAGACAGAGAGAGAGAGAGAGACACAAAGAAAGAGAGAGAGAGACAGAGACAGAGAGAGAGACAGAGAGAGAGACACAAAGAAAGAGAGAGAGAGAGAGACAGACACAAAGAAAGAGAGAAACAGAGAGAGAGACAGAAACAGAGAGAGAGTGTACAGGAAACAGGGAGAAAGAGAGAGAGAGGGCAGGACAGAGAGGTGAAAAGAGAGAAAAAGAATGGGTGAAAGAGTGAAAGGAAGAGATAGGAGGTGAGAGACAGGGAGGGGATGGAAAATAGGGGTAAATACCTCAGCCCAACCCGTCCAATACCAAGTTTCACTGTGTAAGAACTAATGGGATTGGTAAATCCAAAACATATGGCAAGTTACCGTTGCATAACGGTGTTAGCCCATGCACCCAGACAAACACAAATTCTCCCGAATCATTGATAGACTCTGGGAGGGGTAGTCCAATGCTGCCGGCATGGAAAATAAGTGATCTCAATCCCACAGAGATTGATATAAAGATAGACAAAAGAAACCAAACAGGAAAAAGTGGTGGTGAGGATCGGGAGAGTTGGAGCAAAAGAATAAGAAGTAAGGGTTTTAATATAAAAGTGCGCTAATCAAGTGTTCCAGTTTGTCCAGATTTTCCGTTGAGGGCGATCAAGCTGGCATCGTTTGCTAGTCGTGACCCCAGTGACCCCTGTGTGTGTGTGTGTGTGTTTTGTGTGTGTGTGAGACTGAGTGATGTCTGTTTCCTACCTACACTAGGGTTGTGGAGAAAGAGACTTTGTTCAAAACCGCACTCCGACCAAGAACACTTCATTATTGAACCGATCACTGTGTTCTTAGAACCGGGGTCCAAGTCTCAATAGGGTAAAGGGCACAAACAACAAACAATAAACAGCAGCTGGTGTGTGTGTGTGTTTGTGATACACTACTGAGAAAGGAAGCAGACGTGGGACTCATGCAGCCTGTTGACAATGTCAAAGAGAACTACACACGCATTTCATGTGCGTGTGTGTGTGTGTTTTGCGGACTGTGTGTGTGTGTATGTCATGGGGAAAACCACACAGGGCTTTCTCACGTTCTGTTTCCAGCTGTGAATGGTTCCAGACACTGGAGCCCTCTGACCCCTGGACTCATGACCCTGGGAGGGGGAGAGGGGGTCCTCATGGGGGAAGAGATGGTGGGGGGTGGGGGGGTGCTCTTCTCACAGAGAGAGAGAGAGAGAGAGAGAGAGACAGAGAGAGAGAGATAAAGGCTTTCTCACTGACCCGTGGCTTTCACACAGGGGAGGGAGGGGAGAGGGAGGGGGGACATGGAGGGGTGAGTCATTAAAATGCATGGGCTTGTGTGGGCCGGCCGGCGCCACGCTGAAATGCAAAGCTCGAGTGAGTGGACGCCTTAATGGTGTGTGTCACTGGTACCCTAGTCCAACACCAGAGCTGGGTTTGATGGAACCCAGTCGAACAGGAGTCCATTAGGGAAGACAGTGAGATGGCACAGGCCAGGACAATATGTCACACATGGAACTAACACAACACTACACACACGTCTCTGACAGACTTGTTTAGGTCTCTATTACACATCATTCTGGGTATTCCGGACACAGTCCGGAAAACGAACGTGCATAAAATGGAATTCAACACTTTAAAATGTTCCCAATTTCCCGTCTAAATGATACGTTTGCTGGGTGGGGGTGGTGTCTTACCGGAACAGCGGCCATGAGGGTGGGCTGTAACATGCTGGTGTCTCCTTTGGTGCCTCTTTTGATCTTGGTCGACTGGTGGGAAAGAAAGAGGCCGTAGAGAGTACAACAGTCAGATGGCTTCTGGTGCATACAGTCCTGTTTGGACATCAGGTCTTCACACCAGGACTCCACAGAAACAGCCACAGATAGTTGTTCATTTTGGAAGCGGGTCACCCACCCAGCCAGCTAGACTGTCTGTCAGTCTGTCAGTCAGTCAATCAGTCAGTTGTTGACATAATCTTTGTGAGACGTGTATGAGTGTTTAGTCCTACGGTCATTACAGTGATGTGTGTGTCAGTGTGTGTGTGTGTGTGTGTGTGGGGGGGGGGGGGGTCTGACCTGGTCCGCCAGAGTCTGGGGGGAGGAGTAACCGATACGACAGCCGTGCGCCACACACACCAGCTCAGCGCTCAGCTCCAGTACGTGGGCCAGTGGAAGGTACCCAATATAGGTGTCCTCCTCGCTGCCAGAACAGAGAACACACACAGGGCATGGTTAGCATGGTTGTTCATAGAGCGTGGGGGTGTGGAGGGTTGAGCAGAAGGCAAATGTTGGGAATTTCCTGGCAGGAAAACGCCTGTGGTAAATCAGGGAGAAATGTTTTGTTAAGATTGTAAAAGGAATTGGAGATATATTTTCAGAGACATGGGACAGTGTGTGACGTGCAAGATATCCAACCGTAGAAACAGGAACATTTCAGGGAGAGAGAACCCATTACCAGTTGTTGTTTACATCCCAGAACATTTACGCCAGAACTAAACAAACAAAGAACGGCCATCATTTTCATTGTGAGTCTAATCAAGATGGCAGTGAGTGTTTCTTTCCCTCCATTCCTCTTTCCATTTTTCCCTCCCCCCCCCCTTTCTCCCCGTGAAGATATGGGAGTTTAACCAAAACAAATCCGCTGCGAGGACCAATGAGATGGTGCCGAGCTGTTGCTAGGAAGAACTTGGACCCCGCGTGCCTCTGCACGTGCTCAGTTGATGCTGAGGCCCCTCTGTGAGGTCACAGATCACTCTGCCAGTTTCCGCCAGCATCATGTGACTTTAACCCTGCCACTGTACCGTGCATTATACCGCCAAGGCATCAGAGCTCAACCAAAACAACAAAATACAACCAAACCAAGTACTTGTTTGACTTTTTAAATACTTTTATGTGCAAAATATATCCAAATATTTGTGACTTCCTTTAGGGGTTAGGGACACCTACCCCAGGTTGGGTATCCTCGCTGCCATGCCTGTGATGCTGGCGATGATGTTGCTATGGGAGATCATGACGCCCTTGGGCATGCCTGTGGAGCCACTGGTGTACATGATGACGGCAATGTCCGAGGGGAGGGGCTGTGTCCGACCTCGGGCCACTGGACAGGTACACACACACACACACACACACACAGACAGACACAATAATTGTTAAGACTGCATCCATGTCCTGGGAACGGAAGGAGAGGATGCAGAGAAGAGCCTGTCTTGCGGGCTGTGGGGTTGTGGTGGAACAGAGGGCACAACGCTGTCTGGTGAAGGTCAGCAGGCTGAAGCCATGGAAAAACAGCCAGCTACATATTAAACAAGCCCAGCACCCTTCAGTAAACCTACTAACACTGCTGGGCACTTACAAATGGAGAGAGTCTGAGAGCTGCCAAACACACCATCAACGTTCCCCCTCTCTCTGTCTCCATTTCTCTCTCCTCTTTTCCTCCCTCTCTCCCTCTCTCCCTCTCTCCCTCTCATAGGTTCCCAATGGCTGGCAAGTAAGTGCTGTAACACGTCTCACACCTTACACAGAAGAATACGGAACACTGTGGAAGGTTCCTAAAAATATATACCGAGAACTAAATGATATTGTATTGGTTCTCGTGTGAGAAAGACATGAACTCGTGTGTGAGTGTGTGACGGGGCATTAGTGTTGTGTGGAACATTTCCAGGACATTCACAGCGAGGCCTGGAACACGGAAGGCAGCCCAATCACTCTCTCACTCTCTCTCTCTATGTCTCTCTCTGGGCCGAGGGACAGATCAGATGGGGAGAAACACGTTACTGGGAGGAGACGAGCGTAACTGTACCCGAGGGGAGGGGTCCTGGCCTGACGTGGACTCAGACACACACACACACACACACTCACACTCCGACAGAAGAGGCGAGGGCTCTGTAATGCGAGCTGATGTCATGTGAAGTTAGGTTGCGCCTGCGTAAACAGGACCCTCCCCAATCCCAACGGCATGTCCGCCCAATGTTGTCGCGAAGGAGGACCTGCGCGGGCGCGCACGCACACACACACACATAATGTCATGGAACTTAATTGTTTCGGGTGAAAGGGTACCAAGGTCCAGTGACAGCTGGAAAAAAAATGTCAGGAAAAGAGAGGAGAGAAAAAGGGCAGTTTAAGAGGCAGTAAAGAAGGGGGGGAGGGGTTGTGGAGTAGGAGGGTTTCCTCAATCTTAATCCCCCCCCCAATCTGACCATAATCTGACACAGATGTGTTCACTTCCTCATTCACATGACCCTACTGAGCCCCAGGAACCATGAAGACCTCCACCAACAACAGATGAGTGTGCTGTATCTAGTCAACAAGCCAGCACGACAAGCTGCCCCAAGTCAAGACTTGATAAGATGCCTTTACAACTGTTGCATGGCTGAACAGTTGTACAGGCCATCATTTGAAGGGAATCACAGTGAATGTGTGGCTGACGGGTCAAACAGGTTCTGGGTAAAGGTCTTTTACAGACGCATGGCACAAACAGGGGTTTTATTTCACAAACAGGGATTTTTTTTTTTTTACCATTCTCTGGCTCGGTGCCCAGCTCCTGAACGGCGGCCATATTGTGAACACTGATGCCTCGTGGGTAGCCAGGCCACTTGGTGGGCGTGTCATCCACGACAATGATGTGCCTGAGCCTGGGGACCTCCAGCAGAATGGCCTGACCGGAAAACAAGAGAAAGAAAAAGAGAGGGGGAGAGAGGGAGAAAGAGAGAGAGGGAGATACAGAGAGAGAGACACATGTGAACAGTCCACAGACAGCTTATCATCGCCCGCAGGAGGTTTAAGTCAACATAACTCCCGTTACACATCAATATTTATCACAAGTGACTCGGCGAAAGAGAGGGAGAGAGCGGAGAGGCATCCAATGGCTGATTGTGTGTGTGTGTGTGTGTGTGTGCTTGTGCGTCACAAACTGATACGTGTACGGGTATGTTCACTCCGACCAATCTCCATGTGAGCCCGTCCCTTGCACCCCTCCTCTCCTCTCCTCCCATGCTCTCCATCCACACTCGTCTTCCCCGCGGTCCTCCTTTCCGTTAATAACCGCTTTGGTTCCCTCGCTTCCAATTATTTTGAACGGAATCCTCTTGACAAAAGGATTGTTGGAAGGAAAAGTCAGTGTGTGTGTGTGTGGTCCATACCTTCAGTCGGGTCTCCAGCAGCTCCCTGCTGATGATAATGTGTGTGACCTCTGTCTCATTGAGCCCGTGAGCAATGGCCGGACCACCCAGAGTGGAGTACAGGGTGACCACTGCATCCGAAACAAACACACACACACACACATACTCTGTGAAATGTATATTTACGTAACAAGGCCATTTGTAATGTCTGATTCCAATCTGTTCTAAGTGATATACACCAAAAAATCGAAATGACCTTGTCCTTCACAAATCTTCCATCTAAAAGATACAAAATACACATGACGTTTCCTTTTTGATTGAGGTCATAAATAAAAGAACCCCTTGAGGTAGAGTTGTTTTTATCCTGCTGCTATGACGACGTCAGCAACAACAACAACAGACTGTTGTGTGACCCTGTGTGTTTAGCTCTGGGACAGGGCTTAGCCAGGCCCGTCGAAATTAAATTAGTGTCAGACTGGTAAGCCTGGGTATCAGACTGATATGCATGTGTGTGTGTGTGTGTGTGTGTGTGTCTGCCTGTGTGTGTCTGTCTGCCTGTGTGTGTGTCTGCATGTGTGTGTGTGTCTGCATGTGTGTGTCTGTCTGCCTGTGTGTGTGTGTCTGCATGTGTGTGTGTGTCTGCATGTGTGTGTGTGTCTGCATGTGTGTGTGTGTCTGCCTGTGTGTGTGTAAGTGCGTCTGCCTGTGTGTGTGTCTGCCTGTGTGTGTGTGTGTGTAGTTGTGTTCCAAGCAGTGGGACCTTTCCCAGAGCCTTTCTGTCCACATATTTTGAATGTTTCCCAGGAATCCATTGTGGATGACACTAATACCAGCCTAAACTGACACTAACTTATTTGGCAGACCACACAATCTGCCTCTCAAAAACAACATTTGGTTTGTTGCCCCTTCCTGGAATCCTACATAAGTGCAGACAGGCTCTTAGCAAAGATCCAGACGTCTAAACCTTTGTGAACTGTCTGTTTCTGGGATGCAAAAATGATCAACTACCTGAGTGTGTGTGTGCATGTATGCGTGTTTGTTTGTGTGTCACGTGTACATGTGGGAGGGAACTCTTGTGTGTGTGTGTGTGTGTGTGTGTTTGTGTATGTAGACTCAAATACAGCACACACTGAGACGTCTGTGTGCGTGCGTGCGTGGTCCCCGGCGCGCCACGCGGACAGTAGCAGCAGGGCTGTGAGGAGGTTAGAGCAGAAGCCAGCAGGGGTCATGTCACCCTGGCCAGAATCCACACACACACACACACACAACCTCTGACAAAACACAAGAGGGGGAGGAGAACCAATAGGTCCTCACTGGGGTGGGGGGGAGAGAGAGAGAGAGAGAGAGAGAGAGAGAGAGAGAGAGAGAGAGAGAGAGAGAGAGAGAGAGAGAGAGAGAGAGAGAGAGTTCAAGCGAGGTCGCTCGAACCAGGGGTGAGCCCAGAGAGTTTTGGGACCGGGGCCAGTGACATCATTCCTTTGCGTCATGGCGTCGGAGACATCCTGCAGGGTGAGGACAAGGGGCGTGACACCTCGGCGTGAGATCCAAACAGGCTGGGAGTTGGACACGTCTCATCCACACACACGCACACACGCGCACACACAGGGTTCATTTCCCCCTTGCAGGTCTAGAAACGTATCCAGTATCGTCCAGCATCACTAAGGGATGAGTAGTTCCTCCTGCGCCTCGCGTCAGGAGGTGCTGGGGGGGGTTCGGGTGAGCAGACGTACGAGGCTGCTGAACGACAGGCTCGGGTTCGGGGGAGACCCTACCAACAGCCACAACACACCTGGGAGTGGAAGCCAAACAGAGGGAGGACCGCTGAGAGAGAGAAAAGAAGATTCCGGAAAAAGAAAAGGAACAAGAGGGTGGGAGAGAGATGGGAAAAGAGAGAACAGGGAGAAGCGGGGCGATGAAGGTATCGAAGGGGAACGGAGGGCGGGAAAGAGGGAGGGCTGTCAGAGGGAGACAGAAGAGGCTCTACGTGAGTGTCTGATGTTGACAGAAGCATCAGGGGGTTAGCCAAAGGCCTTGTATATATACACAACCTCTCTCACAGGGTGTGTGTGTGTGCGCGCGTGTGTGAATGAGTACGTGAGCGACGCTCAGCGTGCATGCATTATGTGCCCGTGAAAACAGACCTTCGTCGAACATGGACATGCACGTGCGCACAGACTTTGCACCGTAGCGGAAGGGCCGTGAGTGCAACAGAGGTGACGGGGGACTTCTGTCGTCGTGTACGGTGTGCCCGCTGGGTTTATGCGAGCGAGCATGGCTGCATGTTCAATGGCCCGTGCGAGCGCATCCATGAACAGTGTGTAGGGATGCGTGCGCGCATATGTATAGTATTCTGTGTGTGTGCGTGTGTCTGTGTGTGTTTACAGCCAGGCTTAGCTGTGGTGGGACACTGACAGTGTGCACGTCTGCATGCGGAGGAGAGGGGACTCCACAGGCGTCAGGCTGCCAGGAACAGGAAACAGGAGGAGGGGACAGGAACAGGGAACAGGAGGAGGGAACAGGAACAGGGAACAGGGGACAGGAGGAGGGGACAGGAACAGGGAACAGGAGGAGGGAACAGGAACAGGGAACAGGGGACAGGAACAGGGGACAGGAGGAGGGGACAGGAGGGGACAGGAGGAGGGGACAGGAGGAGGGAACAGGGGACAGGAGGATGGAACAGGGGAAAGGGGACAGGAGGAGGGGACAGGACGAGGGGAGAAGAGGAGGGAACAGGAGGAGGGAACAGGAGGAGGGGACAGGAGGAGGGAACAGGGGACAGGAGGAGGGGACAGGAGGAGGGGACAGGAGCGATGGGACAGGAGCGATGGGACAGGAGCGATGGGACAGAAGGAGGGGACAGGAGGAGGGAACAGGGGACAGGAAGAGGGGACAGGAGGAGGGGACAGGAGGAAGGGACAGGAGGAGGGGACAGGAGCGAGGGGAAGCGGGACACTTGCATAACAGCAGAAAGAGCAGAGAGGGACAAACTGACCTTCTTGCTCAGCTGGGCTCTGCATATTTCTAAAAGCTGCCTCAATTCCTACGTCTCCCCCACGCATATGTGCATGTGAGCACACACTCACTACAGTATGTGTGTGTGTGTGCGCTGTGTGTGTGTCCTACTCCTACTCACGGGGGAAATTGTTCATGAAGCAAGCCTGGGCTGCGATGAACCACTGCGCCCTGGTCTCACAGAAGATTGCGATGTTGTTGTGGGGCCTCTGTCCCAGCGCGGCCAGGCCACAGCCAAACCTGGAGGCTGCTCTGTGGGTCTGCTCATAGGACAGCCAGCGGTACTCCCCCAGGACCACCTGCAGGGGGGAGGCAGGGGGGGGAGGCAGAGGGGGGAGGCAGGGGGGGGAGGGAGGCAGAGGGGGGAGGCAGAGGATATGGAGGGAAAAAGATGCTGTGATAAGGAATTGAGAGACCAGCAAGATCAGGTGCAATTGTGTGAATTAAGGACATTTGGGTGTGGGGGTGGGGGGTAGTTTTGAGAGCGATGGAGATAGTAAGTCATGTGTTTGTGCAGCCTTGAGGACCTACTGTTAAAGCTTGCTGGTATTTCATCAAATTGACTAAAGCCTCGAGCATGATGATGCATGATCTCTTCTGAGTTAACTCTAACACACACACACACACACACACACACACACACACACACACACACACACACACACACACACACACACACACACACACACACACACACACACACACACACACACACACACACACACACACACACAACCTGTGATGAAACACTGTCCTCTACTGGTGCATTGTTGCTATTGCAGGAAAGAGGCTGTGAACATATAGCCTGGCATTGTCAGACTGAATAGCAGCAAATGCATATTATTCTGGAACCTCTGAGTTCCAATTTCCATTTCCTAGGGGCATTATTGACGGGTGCCGACCAAAATGCCTCTGGACACAATTGTATAGCAACCAATCAGAGCAACAAAATGTAATCTTGGTTGTTTACAAAAATGTCTCAACGCGGCTCCTCTCTGACCGTCAGTCATCGTATTAAACCAGACCCATATTCCATGTGCTGTGATTGGCCTGGCACTTCACATGCCGGAGGGAAATCAGTTTGAATGGGAGGTTGGCCAGACCAAGCCCTCACCCCAGCTCAATTTTTTGTTGTCGAACCTGGCTGAAAAATAATAGTTTTTTTACAGAATCTTTTTTGGGAACTTTGGGAATTAGTTTGAAGCAAATCTGAGAAACTAGCACCCCATTTTTGTTCTTCCTTATGTCAAAGAAGGCACAGACCTAATACTGAGCAAGGAGCACAGCCAGTCACACCAGACCAGCAGGAAGATCCACATGGCACAGACCATATCTCGCTTCTGGAAGCTTCTGGAAGCTTCAATGCGCCTCTGAACACTTTACATAGAAACTAACCGGACTCCATTTTAAACAGCTTTGATGCTTGGTTTCCTTGATAATAGGTCTATGTGCTAGACCCATCTGCCTGAGCAAATAAACCAGAACCGGATTCCTAGGCTAGTGGACATATATATATATAATATACAAACACAAAGAAAGTGGATTTTCTTTCTGTTTTCTGCAGCCCCATGACGTATAGTCAAGGATGATGACAAAATATGTTTTGTGTAACATGTGTTTCAACAGAAGTGTAAGTAGATTTAGGAGATTAACATGTCGGGATTAGCAAGGTAATTAGGGTGTTGTCAAAAGTGTTGCAAGTCAATGCTGACTATTTACATTTTACAAATACACCTACAAAATGTGACACAGAGGTACATAGTCCATGTGAAAACTTAAGCACATTTGTAAGAATGTGCTTAATAAAGTCTGTAAAAAACAATTATCCTTTACATGTACTTAAAACGTCCGATGGACGATGTACTCTTCTTAGTACAGTGGAGCATTAGGAATCCCTGGGGGGATATTACACTGTTAACTGTTAACAAACAAAAACTTTGTGTATTTGTGATACACATACAAATTCCACCATTGACTTGCAATACCTGTGAACACCCCGTCTCATCCCTCCTCATCAGTTCTATCCTTCCCTCCCCCTTCTCTTCCCATCCCTCCATCTTTCTCTCCTCCCCTCCTTTAACAGCTTGCCTCTGGCCTTCCTCTCATAAAGTCCCTCTGCATCTCTCATTCCCCTTTCTCCATCCCTCCATTCCCCCTCCTCCTCCTCACCTTCTTGAACACCTTGCCGTTGACTTGGCTCTCATCCTCTTCCTTAACAAGCTCCCTGGTGCCCAGAAGGTCTCTTTTGGGGAACCTCTTGGCCGCATCCTCAAACACCTTGTCCAGCGAGTCCATCCCCGGGCGCAGTGACGACATCAGCCTCTTGGTGGCCCTCATGTCCCGGTACGGCCCGGCGGGGTCGCCGGACCCAGACTGGGCCTTCAGCCTCAGGGCCCGCTCCTGCTCCGAGCCGAAGCCCTTGTCCTGATCGGAGACGGAGCTGAGCAGGAAGGAGGGGAGGAAGGTGAGCAGAGAGTACAGCCACACCGTCAGCTGGAAGAGCAGCAGGAGGATCGGGTTGAGGTCTTCCTTCAGCTTCATCCTGTGTGTGTGTGTGTGTGTGGGGGGGGGGCTGGTGGTAGGGGTGGGTGGTAGGGAGCGTTGTGCTACTCGACCACAGGCAAAAGAAGGTGCTAGAACTGTTTCTTTCTCTCGTTCTCTATCTCTCAGAGTTCCTCTTTCAATCTCCCTTCTTCTTCTTGTTTTAGTTTGCCGACAGGAACGGCAGCCTGGGAGGTAGTGGCCTTCTGTCAGATCTCCTTCCGTCTGTCTGTCACCCCCTCACTCCTGGGAAACACGAGGACCAAAGCATACAGTAACATCAGCAACAGTCAGCCCCTTTCTGAAAATACAGCCCAACACCACCAACAAAATATGCCTTGCTTCCTGCCTCTCGAGCTTGTCAGCCCATCACTCATAAAGGCACTCTTCTCAACTGACCCGTTAATGGATCCCCCATGAGACACAGCCAATCTCCATCCAGGTTTATCCCGCCACTCACCAATAGGAGGGCAGCGTGCCTGCTGAGAGTGAGACCTGATTGGCTGGCCTAAATAAGACGGAGGTCTCGGCTGCATCTGTGGCTGAGTACTTGTCCCCCCCACTCCCTGCCCAAAGCTAGCGCTCTGACCACTCATCTTTAGGATAGGAGAGGATAGGAGAGACAGAGCGAGAGACGGAGAGAGAAAATAGACGACAAAGACCGAGGGTGAGATCATGAGGATGACAGGGGATGAGAAAGAATGAGAAGGAGAGAGCAGCAGGGAGAGTGTGGAGGTGTACCTAGAGAGCCTAACACTGTGAACGACTGGAGAGAGCTACAAGATGCAAGTAAGTAAAGGATAAAATAGAGAGAAAGGGAACGGGGGGGGAAAGAAGGAATGTCAGATTCTAGAAAACAAGTGTTTACAATGTGTTTCCAGGATGGAATGTTCTCTGGGTGGATTTCCACACAGGCCTAAATCCTTGGTAATAGGGGCTGTATAAGATTCTACACATTCTATAGGCCCAGACTGGAGATCTCTGGGTCCACGTTTCTGAGAAAGCCTTGCATTTCATTACAATTCAGCCTAAGGCTAATGCCACTAATACCCAATGTGCAATCTCCTGTAACACCTGACAATGTGCAGTGTCGGGGAACTGTCCATGGTGCTGACGGCCCAAAACTAATCCCTATTGGTTTG
The DNA here is from genome assembly GCF_038355195.1 of Osmerus mordax. Classification (NCBI taxonomy): domain Eukaryota; kingdom Metazoa; phylum Chordata; class Actinopteri; order Osmeriformes; family Osmeridae; genus Osmerus; species Osmerus mordax. The sequence continues at coordinate 4,905,965 of NC_090060.1, forward strand.
TTATACAGCAAGGGGATTGGTAGTCAAAGCTAACCAAAATGTGCTAGCATGGATATTCTGTTCCCCCTCGCAGGTTTGTGCTAATGTTTGTCGTGCAGCCCAGTTCACAGCCCACAGCTAATTATGCGGCTCATTTCACAAGCGGCTGTTCCACGGTACAGTTTTGAAGTTCAGCCACACTTTCACTCTAGCTCTACTCCATCAAGGCCACACAAGCAACCTTCATAGAAAACAATGAAACACACGCCCGAATTAGGTGCCCTTAGAGACTATTTTAGAAGTGATTTATTATTCATTTCGAAGAGCAGCTCAACTTCCTCCAAACAGCATGCCATCCTACAGCCCCCCCCCCCACACACACACACACACTACACACACCTCCAACACTCCTGCAAAAATGAGTCATGAATAAACCAACAGGTTACACACCAACACTGCTGCCAGCCTGCCAAAATCTCCCAGTATCTTCTCCTCCCCTATCAGAATACTACAGCACAGCGTTTCTGAAGGAAGCTGATAAGAAACCAGAGGAGAGATTATAGGAGCAAACAAAGCTGCCAATTGAAGACAGTTTCCTCGACCACATTTGGCATATAGGCCCACAGTACTCCTACATTTTTATGACTCTTACCGTCAAAGTATGTTTTTGTTGCATTTCTGCTGATCGAGAGGGCAGCCCGATAATCTGAAGTGACCTTATCTCAGTGTCTCCTTCCCTCAGCAGCTGAAGGAACAGAGAAGCTGCAAAACTATAGGGCTAGTAGGTAAGTAGGCCCGACTATTCCTCTTAATGCCTCTCCACCAAAGGTGTGGGCTCCTTTGTTCTCAAGAACGGCTTGGCTCACCGTGAAAATGCACCCTTCCACCACACTAGATAACTTCTAATTACCTATTCTTTCAGTGTCGTGGGATACAGGTAACAATAGGAATCATCTTTCCTCAGAACACTGATTATTAATGACTGAGCCATTGTGGACCTAGACTACCTGACATATTGACAGAAGTGGGATTCACTGCAAAACCGGCTCATTTGAGAAACCTGCCAAGCAGGTCAAACTGCTCTCTCCAATCTTCCCCTTCTCTACAGTTGATGGGCGAGGCTGCAACAGGTTGTGAACTTTATCACAGAATTCACACCTGGCTCGCAAGCGGAAGCTTACTGATAAGTCCATTACGGCACGAGGTTGGCAAAGCCAAAAGAACAAACCCAAAGAGGAGAAACAACAAGGGAAAGCAATGCAGTTGTTGCTCAATAGAGCTTTGTGAAGCAAGCCTGGACTTTGGAAAATGGCGTCCACACAGTGGATTAATTGAGTAATATCTGCCATGCCCTCACCATGGTTGGGTAGGCAGGCGGGCAGGCTGGCAGTAAGAGGGAATCACTGCTTCCTTAAGGGATTGTGAATGGGTCCTATTGTGCGGTGAAGCCACCGCTCACGCCCTCGCTAAAGCCTCCTGGAGAGCCGCTCAACGTTGCTATTGTGACAGAGCAGCACGCAGCAACACACGACACAGGGCCATCGCCAGGACGACTGGCTCTGGAGTGTGCGTGTGGCGTTGCCCATGTGTGTGTGTGTGTAGTGGGACTGTGGGTTTGCAAGCACGTGTGCTTTCCCTTTTGAAAACATTGCTGAAGTAAGCATGACTTCACTGAGAGGGCACACAGAACACTATACCTTGGACTGTGGCGCTCGGTCCACAACAGTTTGATGTCTTTCTTGGTCTTGATTTGCAGCATGGAGGATGTGAGAAAGCACACAGCCAGCCTGACATCTGAGTGACATTCTTTTACAAACCTGCCAAACCAGAGATGTTCTTCCCTTTTCCTAATTTTTTTGTGGTGTTGATCTCAGTCATTGTTCTGTGTTGATATTGGCTAGCCCTACCGCTGTTAAAGGAACAATTACCATGCTGTTCTAAGTAACCACTAACTTCACTCCACTGATCTAGTCTCAAGAACCAAAATGTATTACTGTCAAGATCTCCACTATGTCAAAAGCCAACTTCTGCCCTACCAAAGACATCACAATGCACATAGAAACATGGCTCAATATAGTTGAGACACAGCATGTCTGTGTGCTCAAGTGGCATCGCACCACCCTCCAGAGACAATAGTTGCTCTGTGTACGTATAGGCAGGCGCTTCCTAATAGACCATCCTGATTTGATTGCAGTTGCCATGGGCAGTAGGCTGCACACAGACACAGCCTGTCTGACATGAAGTGTAAGCTCCTTGTCATAGGCCAGTTGTGAAGTATAGTTAAGCCAGTTTGATTTATTTATTTTTGTCTTCGTGTATGTGTATCACAACTGCAATTTCAATGAGATTAGGTTTAAGTATGAAATAAACCAACAATAATTATTATTTTGATTGAGCTCCATGTCTCAATTTCAGACATGGTATTTGCCTCTCAAAGCGTGAATAAAAATCTACTTGTAAAACCGGTTAACCAATACACATGCAGAATGTTTAAGTAACAAAACTTAACACAATTTGAAGAAATACTTGTCAGAAGTTAACTATTTTGTCTGACATTAGCTAGAGACGCTTTAGTCTACATCTATGGCATTCTGACTGCGTTAACACGCCTTCGACTATCTCGCACATCTGGGCAGGAGCATTATAAACAGCAGCACACGAAGAGCAATTCATGCATAAGTAACTTACCTTAGACGTACTGTGTTTGTTGTCAATGGCCATAGAAAAGCGCCTATTTAACTTTTTTTATTTTGATGCACAATTGCACAGTTTGCAATTGAATTCCCGCATTGGAGTCTGTCGGCTGATATTGGTCGCCGCTTTCCATCCGGAAGTGACAGGCACGTCGTCATGGCATTATTTCACAGGGGGCGATCCTTGAGTTTTGATTGGGCTCGTTGGGGTGGCGCGTGGTGGGGGCGTGTCCGTGATGAAATTATGAGGTTACTGGCGTTCAGACCTGGAGCACACTGTACCACTTAATAGTCTCATTGAAAGAATCACAAAGTCATGGAAAGTAAGGTCTTTGAGAAATGTTACTGTCACATACATACAAGAGTCAAACACATAAAAAATCTTAATGTAGACTAAAATAACGTCGGCTGTCTATCACTTGTCTACTCCTGTCATGGGTGAATCAGTGAGTTTGCACATCAGTCAAATGCATAATAAGCACATACAAATACATCTGAAAAAAGTAGAAAACATCTTGAATAGCACTATAAAATACAATTGATCGATTCATGTCTGACCATTTAATATCTATTTGCAGTATATTACACAATGGTTGACTACAATATACAGCCATTGGGTGAGCCACTTTAAAAAAAATAACACATTCTCCAGCCATAAAATCTCCAATTCCCCTGCAATGAAATCCTAATCACATTTCTCAATGCAATCTGTTTAATCCCCCGTACCCACATGTTGCTTACACAAAAGCTCACCCATATTAATGCTCTGAGAAATGTCACAATACAAAGAAACACTCTATTAAAAACATGTCATCATAGCATCACAGTAGCACAACAACACTTCTTTCGAGCATCTTCGGCACAGCTCCCTGCTAACAGCACGGTTTAAATTTAACCCTGACGTCACATGACTCAGATGGCTCCTCTTTTTTAGCATCTGAGAGCTGTACCTCCCAGGCATAGAAGCAGACACTGGGGACAGAAACCTGACCCACAATCCCCAAGTTCACAAAGACGAGAACGCAAACCATGCATGCCACACGACATTCTCCATCACGTAGGGTACAACGTGACATGACCTTGTTGCACTGTTGCTGCTTGGTAACAACGTCCAATTGGGCGTTTTTACCAAACCTAGTGAACATTTACTAGACGCTAGGTAGACTTGTTGACTCTTATCTATGTTAATAAGACCCTTGCACCTTCGAATGTAGGTGAGGTTTGTGTGTACAGCTTGTACTCAGTGTATTTGGCTAGGTTGGACAGTCCAGTCCCTATACGCTCATGAAGCACAGAAGAATGGAGGTTTATCCACCATTGAGGGAACCTTGTCAAAAGGTTTTCTGTTGGGCGCCTCCAGGAAGAGACTACCAGTCCTAATCTTCAGAGGCTGCCTCCTCAACCAATCACAATGATCGACCCATTGCCCACTCTCTTGGTTTACAAACACATCTCCAGCTCTTCTTCGAGTGAGAGATGACCTCCTATAGGAGCTGGTACACATACAGTAGATTTAAAACAAAATGTGTGACAGGGTTTGGAGGTCCAGTTAATTTAAAATATTCTTACTAGTATTTGAAACAGGTAGAGCAGTTTGAAGTTCAGTAACAAGTTTATTTGACATTTGTAACAGTAGAGATATTATAAGTACATTGGAATTATTTGGTCCTGTTCATCATGACAATCCCTATTGGCCAATCTAAACCTTTAATTGATTTTAAAAACAAATGTTTATACCTAAAATAACTTAGTACAAATCGTACACACTATGGTTCTGTTATCAACAGTTGTCATTGTTCTGATACAGCTGAACCCTTAATCCTAAACATCAAAGGATCCGACCAGTGTGGTTGATTGTATTTGAGTTTGTCACATCAGTCTTTGCCAGATCCATGAAGCTCCAGGCACAACTGTTACCAAACGATTACCTATACAGTACATTTTCTAAACTCTTAACATTGCAACACACCTTCATTACACAATTAGCCATACAGTACAACTTCAAAAGATTAACAGTTGATTACATTACAAAAACATTTCATGTTTCATTTATATCTGCATACAAAAGACAACATGACATTTATTGTCTTTTCTATCATTCAGTTTCCTTTTACTGTGAACAACTAATTTTGGGGGGATGATTGTGAAATGTGTATGTTTTTTTGCAATACCAAACTATAATTCTAGGAATCACCTTGCATGTGTTTGTCTGTGTGTCTGTGGTTCTATTACAGTATCGAGAACCAGGCACTATAGGAAGTCAGCTGTCTTCTTCATGTCCTGGACGTGCAGTGCTACGTGTGACACTGTTTAGATGAGCTGTTTACATTCACCTGGACATATTGGTGCCTGGGTTCCTTGAACTCACATATACCGTTTTTTTCTGATGGCTAAAGCACTATCTATCTAAACTATTAGTATTGGTATTGAATTGGGTAAGCTGGTATGTAAACAACATTTAAGCATTTTCGAAACGTGTTAATTGACTGAACATTCTGTGAAAACAACATGAATTGTGTTACTGGCATGGTCCACAACAGATGTTGTGCTGATTGTGTTTAGAGTTTTGAAAACAGTGCTTAGGCTTATTTCTGTTGTCCACAAAACTAACTGTCTACCTACAGTACAGTGTCTGGTAGACAGTTTTACATACAGGCTATGAAATCGAAACCGTTTTTTTTTTTTTTATACAGATAAAATCTCTTTTAAACAGAGAACATTTCAAATCTCATTGTAGTCTAATGTAGTGTGGGACTGGGTGGTTTAACTGAAGAGGAAGGAGAGACACAAATGAGAGGAAACAAAAGAGTATCCTAGTACTACAGTAAAATGAATATGAGATCACAGTTGTTGCAATGCGACCATTGACCATGGATGGCAGTGGTCAAGCAGAATCCACTCGTCTTGTCCTTTCCATTCTCTTCTCCTCAGGCAAAGAGCCAGCTGCTGCCACACTGAACTCTACCAAGCAATGTCACTTCAAATCCAATCAAATCGTATTTGTACATCTGTTTTTATCAGCAGTATAAGACCAATATCCAAGCTGCAACTTCAAACCAGATCAAACAACAAAAGTATGGTCACACTCCTCACTGGTTAAACACCACACAGACACAGACACACACACACACACACACACACACACACACACACACACACACACACACACACACACACACACACACAGAGACACAGACACACACACACACACTCACACATATACACACACACATATACACACACACACACGCACATACACAACACCCCACAGCCAGAATAAGTTCGCTAGGGACTACTGAAGGGTTAATTTAAATGTGAGTAGGGATGAGGTCAACTGTCATGACATTTTCTGAGCTAGCTCTGATTGGTTAACTACAGATGGGGATAACAGTCCCATTTTCTGTCATTACTGCACCATCTTGTGGTATAAACCCGTCCAGTAATACAGTAAAGCAGACCTAGTCTAAAGTAGCCTTGGACTCAAACCTTAATGGATGAAACAGATGTTGAGCTAAAACATGAGCCAATCAACGGTAACATTTTCAGCACCACAATATTTTTGCAAGCAAGATTATTGCCTAGGTGTTTAAATTCTAACTGGCGTAACATTCTCTGTATTTTTTTCCTAGTAAACACATTTATATATACACATGACTATATATTTAAACGTGTATAAATAATTATAAACGATGAATTATAAATAAATATAATTCACCACAGGCAAAATCTTAGACAGCTGTTCCCGGCTTGTTGGGGTCCTTACAGACGAGAAGTATTAGCGGCTAGCAGTGGACAGTCAGTAGCAACTAACATCATGCCGACTGTCAGCGTTAAAAGAGATCTTCTCTTTGAGGCTTTGGGCAGAACTTACAGTAAGTAGACATGTTTGTGCCTATTGTAATGGAAACTCAGTCTGTCTTACGGATATCTTGGTCTGTTAAGAGTGTTGAAGATAGTTAGCGACATGTGCTATCTTAGCTAGCTGGCTAGCTAATAGTATCAGTATAAACTGCTACTCGCTAGCTAGCTCACTGCATCCTGAATGCAGTTTTCTCTGTTTAGTTCATTTTAATGAAATGTTCTCATTGCTAGTATTGATTTTCTATCATTTGGCTGTACGGTGAATGAAAAGTTGCTCTGACAGCTGTCTGCGAAACTAGTCTGTAGTCTAATTTCAGGGCTATTGCATCATTTCCTTGCAGCAGCAATGCTGTAGCTAGCTAGCCTGTAATGCTAGATTAATATGAGTGATGACTACTGTCAATCACTTCACCAAGGAATTATTTTAGGAACAAGTCCCTTAAGGTTGACCCTAGATTGTATAGTATAGATGACTAGTAGTAGCCATCTTGGTTGATGATCCAATACTATTTATAAATCAATTTATTAAATAAGATGAATAGTAACAGAATACATTCTCTTTCCTTCTTTTTGTAGCTGACGAACAGTTTGATGAGCTATGTTTCGAGTTTGGTCTGGAGCTCGATGAAATTGTAAGTGTAAATTAATAAAGCTATACCTCACAGTTCAATTATCACAACTCGGTTACTTAATGCACACTTTGCACATTTGATGATTTAGTGTAGCTGGTGAGTTGCCTGAATCCCTTCTCCTCTTCCAGACCTCGGAGAAGGACATCATCAGCCGTGAGCAGGGGGACGCCAAGGCGGAGGGCGCATCGGATGTTATCCTGTACAAGATAGACGTCCCAGCTAACCGCTATGACCTGCTGTGTTTGGAAGGGCTCGTCAGAGGCCTGCAGGTGTTCATGAAAAGGTGCGTCAAAGACCAGAAGAAACAGATTAGCATTTCCCCTTGTTGTTTTGTGTTAGCCTAAAATGCTAACTAATATTATTGTGTTAAAGTTGGTCACTTTCTCATTGATGCCTGTGTGTGTGTGTTTTCCGGCTGGCCCGCCCTCCAGGATCGAAGCCCCTCGTTACAGACGTGTGAGTCCAGCCAGCGGTGAGCCCCAGAGGCTGCTCATCACAGAGGAGGTGGGTGGAGTCAGGAGCACAGCTCAGGAATGACACATCAGTCCAAAATAAACAGATTTAAAGGTGTATTCTGCTGAGGTTAACATACATTTATTAGTAGTCGTGGTAATAATAGTAGGCTCCATTATTATTAGACACTAGCTACCATTATTAGACGCTACCTAAGCATCCACATATATTTCACATTGGTTTTTGTGTCACCTTCAAAATGGTTGAATTTTAATTTAAAGAATGACAAGGGTAGATTCGTATTGCTCCGGTCTGAATCAGATGTGTTGCCCTCTCTGTTGGCCGTCCAGACTGCAGCGGTGCGCCCCCACGCCGTGGCCGCAGTGCTGCGCAACATCACCTTCACCAAGGAGCGCTACGACAGCTTCATCGAGCTGCAGGAGAAGCTGCACCAGAACGTCTGCAGGTCAGCCTTCCACACACACACACACACACACACACACACACACACACACACACACACACCCACAGCCAGAAGACGTTTGTTAGGGACTACTGAGGGATTCATTTCAATGGGAGTAGGGATGAGGTCCACTGTCAATATATTTTCTGAGCTAGCTCCGGTTGCACCAGATGACGACCCCTTATAGTTAACCCACCAGCCCCCCACCTCGAGGCTCACAGCAACTGACCTGCAACTTCAAGTGACAAGCTTCCAAAATCCACAAAACACTGTCAAGCCACCTGGACTTTGATTACGGCATTAGAAGAAGCTGTCTTCTAAGGAGCCATATTGTATGGATGTTGTGATGAATTGAGGTTCAACATAGTCTGTTCCCCGGTGTACGTGTTAACAGTTATTAAGGAGGGTTTGTTTTGGGGGGGGGGGGCAGAAAAAGGACACTGGTAGCCATCGGAACTCACGATCTTGACACCCTCTCCGGTCCCTTCACCTACACTGCCAAACCTCCTGGGCACATCCGCTTCAAACCCCTCAACCAGACCAAGGAATACACCGCCACCCAACTCATGAGTCTTTACAAGGTTAGCAGCAATTGGGTGAGCGTCTGTAAGATGACTTGTAATTGGCTTGAGAGGCTTTAAATAGTATTTTTGTTTTTGTCCCTTGCAGGCGGACAGCCACATGAAACACTACCTGCACATAATTGAAGACAAGCCTGTATACCCCGTCATCTATGACAGCAATGGCGTTGTCCTGTCTATGCCTCCCATTATCAACGGTTAGCACACCTGCCACACGTACACATGAGATGGAAGCACGCTACCTGCTTGAGAAATGTATTAACAAAACGAATATGTTCTTTCTCTTTCAGGAGACCATTCCAAAATCTCTCTAAACACAAAGAATGTTTTCATCGAGTGCACAGCAACAGATCTCACCAAGGTGAAGTTGGGGAGGGGGGGATACAACGACCATGTTTATCATTGTGTTTATTTAAAGGGACTTGTCCTAATGTTTATTCACTTTTATTCACAGGCAAAAATTGTGTTGGACATGGTTGTGACGATGTTCTCTGAATATTGCGCCGAACCGTTCACGTGAGTCAACTTTCAAAATGCAGTTTGGCTCTAAAGTTCCTGCACTGCGTTTAAACGGCCTTGAACTCAATGTGTGACTTGAAGAGGAAAAAAATCTCACTCTTGCATTCATCGCTTGCTCCCCTTCTGTCTCCTCTTCTCTCTCACACCTGCCCCTTCTGTTATCTCTGTTTTTCTCTGTCTCTCTCTCTGTCTTTGTCTCTCTGTCTCTCTCTGTCTCAGGGTGGAGGAGGCTGAGGTGGTCTATGCTGACGGCAGGGCCTGCATGTACCCGGTAAGGTCCACACTGTAGGGAACCACTTAGAACGCAGCCTTATTGACCACAGGTTTACACCGTGTGCTTTTCCGTCAAACTCATCATGCGTCGTTGGGTCTTCAGGAGCTGGCTTACAGGAAGGAAAGGATATCTGGAGATTTCATCAACCGCAAAGTGGGCATCAAGTGAGTGAAATAGGAGTGTGCAAAAGTTTGAAATATTAATATTTAAATATTACGATTGGAACACCTTGTATAACGGGGACTCTCTCTCTCCCTCTCACACTGTCTCTCTCACACTCTCTCTCTCTCTCTCTCTCTCTCTCTCCCCCCCCCCCCCCCTTCCAGTGAGACAACAGAGAGCATCGCCCAGCTGCTGACCCGGATGTGCCTGCTCTCGGAGGTCACGGGCGAGGGCGAGATCGAGGTGGAGATCCCACCCACCCGCTCCGACGTCATCCACGCGTGTGACATCATGGAGGACGCCGCCATGGCATACGGCTTCAACAACATCGTCCGCACCACGCCACGCACCTACACCGTAGCCAATCAGGTGAGAGAGGGGGGAGCCTGCGGGTGCCTGTATGTGTGTGGATTGGGATTGTGGTATTGTGCGTATTCATGTACATGGGCTTGCTCTGGTGTGTTTAGCTTCCAATCAACAAACTGACAGAGTTGCTGAGGCAGGACCTGGCTAATGCTGGATTCACCGAAGCTCTCACCTTTGCCCTGGTAAAGACCCCCACCACACACACACACACACTCTACACAGTCAGTTTCTCTTTATTTCACTCTGAAATCCGCTCCTCTCTCCATCTCCATTCTTTTGCAGTGTTCACAAGAGGACATCTCCGACAAGTTGGGGAAGAAGATCAGTGAGACCAAGGCAGCACACATCGCCAACCCCAAGACCGCTGAGTTCCAGGTGAGACACACAGCGGCTCAACTTGCCTGTCGTGTCCTTCCCCATGTGGTTGGGATGAAGTTCTACAGGGAATTCTGGAATTCCCTGTCATTCAGGGTTGTCTCCCTAGGGGGCGCGCGACAATGCCGCACGAGTCAGATGCCGGGCCTGTCGTCAACTGCGTCTCTCTCTCTCTCTCTCGTCCACCAGGTGGCGCGCACCACCCTCCTGTCAGGCCTGCTGAAGACCCTGGCTGCCAACAGGAAGATGCCTCTGCCCCTCAAGCTGTTTGAGATCTCTGATGTGGTGCTGAAAGACGAAACCAAAGGTGTGTGTGTGTGCCTCCTGTGTTCTTGCAACCCCTGCGACACTCACAAGGCCTCTGTGTCCTGACCTCTACTCCTCCTCATGCTCTTCGCCCAGACGTGGGCGCCAGGAACAACCGGCGCCTGTGTGCCGTGTACTACAACAAGAGCCCCGGGTTCGAGGTGATCCACGGGCTGCTGGACCGGGTCATGCAGCTGCTGGAGGTCCTGCCGGGCCAGGACCAGGGCTACCACATCCAGGCAGCGGACGGTGAGGACACCCACACACACACACACACACACACAGATTTCTAACAATAGTATGGCCCCCCTCGTGCTGTTAAATAGCTTTTGCCTCTGGGCTAGTTTCCCACGTAGCAGTTGAATGTCCGGAGGTCTGTCTCGTAAAGAGCTTTAGTGTTCAGGGGGCTCTGGAGGGGCACTGTGTTGGAACAGGTCCCTGCTCCCAGCCTATTGTCTCAATAAGGACACCGATGTGTCTCGACATGTCCGAGCATATACTACACACCTATTGCTGCGGTTATCTTCCAAGACGTAGATATATCGACGGTAACGTTTTGTTAGCTTGCTTTTCTAAGACAACAGGGTTTCCCTATTGAATAGACCAGCACATATTTGGGGGTGCGATACGTAAGAAACAAAATGTCCATGGAGTGGTGATGTCAGAGCTTCAGAGTCCCCCTTCTCCCTTCCTCCCCGCCCCTCCCCTCTCCCCCTTCGTCTCCTTCCCTCTCTCCAAGGTCACACCACAGTCAGGCTGGAGCTCTGGTGTCCCCTCCTCAGACACGAGCTAATCAATGGGCTTGGGTATCACAGAACAAGAGCGAGGGAGGGAGGGCTGGAGAGAGAGAGAGAGGGAAGGGGAAAGTACAAGGGAGAAGGAAAGGAAGGAAGGTGTGAGAGGGCTCGGGGAAGGAGGGTGAGAGACAGAAGGGGTGGGGGTGCAGGGAGTGTGCAGGGTCTGCAGTGAGAGGCTGCATGTGAGTCACGTCCTCTACTGCAGCAGAGAGGAAACTCGCGCTCGCACAACGGCAGACTTGGCCCGCTCCTTTGCACTCGCACACACCCGCACCCTTCTTTTCCGTAGCGCGCTCACACGGGCACTTAGGCCATGAAGTGTGCTCACACACGCACGCGCTCATTCCCAGAACACACTTATCACTCTCAAACACACTCAGGAGCCTTCACGCACCATTAGCACCATATGTCAGTGTCCTTGACCCTGACACAGGGTCATTGCTCCTAAGAGGTCACCTGTGCATCCCTGTCCCAGCACTCCCTCTGCACACACACACACACACCCACACATCCCCCAGGACATGCACACCAGGAGGGTGAAATGGCAATGTTCCCCCTGCTCCTTTCCCACCCACCCTCACTGTATCTGCCACCCAGGCTAGAGTGAGCCTGGCTGGGCAGGGGGGGGGGGGGGGGGGGGGCAGGACTGGAGCTCTGATGGAGAGTGGCTGGGAGACCCGCAGAGGGAATAGCCAAGCTGTCACTGAGAGCCTCCCCAACACACACAGACACACACCTTCTCTCTGTTTCTCAAGGGCAAATACAGAGCTAAGAGGCTGAGGGAAGAGGCTGAGGGGATTAGAGGGAGGAAGGAGCCTTTTAAGAAACAGATGCCCAGGTTTCACTTAACAACTGTGTCAAATGGGAGCTCTTCCCCAGTGCTGTTACAGACCTGCTCATATTGTCTCTGTTTACCTTTGGCTATGGAGATGTGCACAATCCCATTAGGTATTATACACACACACACACACACACAGAAGATTACTTTTTGCTTTGGGAGTCAGGTGGCTGAGCGGTTAGAGAATCGGGCTAGTAACCAGAAGGTCGCTGATTCGATTCCCGGCCATGCCACATGACGTTGTGTCCTTGGGCAAGGCACTTCACCCTACTTCCCTCGGGGGAATGTCCCTGTACTTACTGTAAGTCGCTCTGGATAAGAGCATCTGCTAAATGACTAAATGTAAATGTAAATGCTTAGTGGAAGATGCCTTCCCATGTGCGCGTGAGCAAACACACACACACACAGTAGTCTGAGAATGTTGGACGCATTTCATTTTTCATGGCAATGAGCAAAACATCTGAATGGTGTGCTTGAGTGGGAAGAGGAGATGCACTGGGAGTATAGCACATCGATATACACTGTATCTGGAGTCATGGCAACCTGGAGTCTACAGTTTCCCGTCTGTGTGCTTGTACTGTGGTTTTGTTCCTACCACGTCAGTACGGCTCGAAAGTCATCGCCATCTCTACACATCGTTTGGTCTTATCGTTCAAACATTTGGCTCTCTCAATGACGTGTATCACAGACGGCTGTCTGGCGACTCATCTAACGTGTCGTCCGTCATTGTTTTGGCCCCGCAGACTCCACCTTCTTCCCAGGACGCTGCGCCGAGATCTTTGCGTGTGGGAAGAGCATCGGACGCCTCGGGGTCCTGCACCCTGACGTCATCAACCGCTTCGAGCTCACCATGCCCTGCTCTGCCCTGGACATCGACATCGAGCCCTTCCTGTGACGTCCTCCCCGCGCCCCCCTCTAACACACACACACACACACACACACATTCAAACCTGGTCTGATGAAACTTCAGCAGTTCATGCACTCATCTAATAGTCTCAACTCATGCCCAGTCTGTGATGTCATAACCCGGCCCAGCGATCTGTCACGATATGTACCGCCATTAAACTGAATGACACATGGCCTGCGATTCATCCTTTGCAGTGCGTCATTTGGATTAGTCACTCAACTGGGTAAAGAATGATATTAAGTCCAGTGTTCAGGGGTCCTACAACTGTGTACAACTTTGTGTTTTAGGTTCAGTTTTTGGAATTTAGACGTTTTATATCAAGTTAGGATGGCTCTGAAAATACGTGATGTATTCACCCTTCCAAGTGGGTCAAATTGCAGGAAGCAGTAAATATTCAGCAAAGGGGTTTGACTGGTGGATCTGCATTCCTCAAGGCAGACTACAGGACATAGAGACATTTCCAACTGAAGACACCAAGCTGTGCTTTGGCAGGTTTACAGAATAGGGTTTATTTTGTCTATGACTGCGTCATTAAGATGTAGTTAGGAGCTGTTTTCTGTCAACAGATCGGGTTGTGGGGTGAGGCTGGCGGCGTAAGGTTAGAGGCAGAACTTTGACATGCTGTATGTGTGTAATGCTCTGTCATTCTTATGTAAAGAAGTGACAGTTTTGTAGCATGCACGCTTGCTGAAAGGTTTGTAGCTTGCAGATAAAAGTGCTCTTTTCCTTTGACACTTTTTAGTTAAAAACTTTATTTGTAAAAAAAAAAAGAAAAGGCCAGTATAAAACATCATTACAGGTATAATATAGTCCCCTTAAAAACTGTATATTCTTGTTACACAGTGATAAATATATGGTACTTTTTTATAACAAACTATCTAGAAGCTGTTTTGTAAGGTCTCTAAACTAGTGTCATAGCAACCCTAGCAGTCTAAAAACCCTATTGACCACAATGCTGTTCACCAGGCCGACCAAAGTGTAGGTGACAAATTTATACGGAACTTCGATTTCTTTTCTTCTTCTGGCTTCTCTGTCGTTAACAGCCACTCTGTACCATGAACACAGCACCCTCAAACTCCCTGTTTTCGCTGCTTGGCGTGTGACGACCAATGCAGCCACGCCCAGCGTGAAACGGGCGGTGCCCGTTGCCAGGCCAGCTAGGGTCAGGTCGGGCAGGGGTACGGGCAAAACCCCCTGGGGTTCAAAAGTCTCCCCCAGCTGCTCGTTGACCCAGTAACCCACAGAGCAGCCAGCGGCCGATCCAAAGATGGTGGTGGTGTCCCCCCGTGTGGTGCTGTAATGGTCCAGCTCGGGGTATGTGTAGCACAGGAACAGAGGCAGTGCCAACGCTATGACGGGGGAGAACGGGCTGGTGAGCTGGAGAACTTCGAAGGTTTCCCAGTATGGGTAGGTGATCAGCATCACCCCAGCAGAGATCAGGACACCACAGATCACATCCTAAACCCAGAAAGGGAGTCACACATTACCACCGGAATACCATGACGTTGCTCTGAGTATAACTAGATACTATCCACAAACAACTAAACACTACCCAATAGAAACTATCCACAGTTAACATAACCAAACGAATGAAAGAAGAATATTGAGCACTGTGTTCTCAGGACACTTCTAACCCAGTTTTCCTTCAGCCCAGACCCTGATGTCATCTCTCTGTGGAGTGGATGTCAAAATAGGTGGTGGGTTGCCCTGCTTTAGACTTCCAGCCCGCCAGCCAGACATAGCATGAATAATAAATCCGCCATGGGCTTGAATGTTTCATCCAGTTGTCTATGGAGAGCAGAGGAGAGAGAGAGGGGACTCACCAGAGCTGAGTGCATGCCGGTGTAGAGGCGGCTCAGACACACCAGTCCAGACAGCACCACTGCCACCAGCAGACCCACCTCAAACTGGAACTGGGACACACCACACACACACACACACACACACACACACACACACACACACACAAGACATTTCCTAGGATATCCTCCATTTCATCCTAAACTCAAAACATCTCTCTTTTCCTTTTTTAGACAATTAAATATCCCTACTTTTGTTTCTGGGATCAAGCCATCCATTAATCAAGCCCCTCAAGCTAAGGCCACTACATCTTCTGTGTGCCAATCCTTTATTAGACCGGTTTGATGCATGGACTGTCTCCAGGCCATCCCTCCTTTTTACTCATCTGTCCGTCCATCTCCCCTTCCCTGATCCCTCCTTTTCTATCATCCACCTATTGGTGGTTTTGTCTTCCCTCCATTTCAATGACAGTGAGAGGAGAGTGTGTGTTTATTCATTGACCCTCCCCCCCTCCCTCCCTCCCTCCCCCCCTCCATCCCTCCTTCTCTCTCTCTTTCCCTGTGTCTGTTCCTGTCTTTGCAGCTGGAAGCCTTTTCAGAGAGAGAGTTCATGAAGGGAGGCCCTCGAAATGGGCACAAAGGATCCTGGGGTGGAGGGGGGGGCGCTGTGTGATTGACTGTCCTGACCTTTGACACCCCCGCTGCTTAAAAAACCTAAAAGTCGCCCCGAGGCCTTTTCAGACCACTGTTGAAGTTTACTACAGATCTATAGGTGTTTGTTTCCATTCACAGACTCATGTCAGTGGAGTTTCTGTGGAGTGAATTAACTGTATTTGGGATGTGCCTTTTGTCTTGAAGTTGGAAATATTCAATTTGGGGTTGTGAGAAATGAGGTTGAACTGGAATGGAGTGAAAGTCTCATTTAGGAGACAACTCTGTGATTAAGTCAAATGCAGTGTTTGGGTCACTTCTTGAGTTCTCTGCTGTTGGCCCAGAGACAGAGAAAGGAAGGAGTGAGAGGGAGGAAGAGATGGGGAAGGAAAGCAAGAAAAAGACAAGGAAAGATAGAAAAAGAGAGGGAGATACAGAGAGTAAAACAGAATGAGAGAGAGGGAGATGGAAGGACGGAGAAATTGAACTAGAGAGAGAGAGTGACAGTCATTTACTCAAGACAGTCTATCAGAGGAACAAACAGCAGCTGGGTGGGTGTGGCTAATGGTGACTAATGGTGACTGATGATGACTGGCGACTCCGCCCCTCCCAGTTCATTGTCCAACTGGTGAGCTAGGACTCAAGTAAGACAGCATTGACACACCCTCCTCTATGAAGGGAAAGCCATCCTTCTCGCTGTTTTAGAAGATTTACGTGGACTGTCCTCTATGTAGTCTTAAAGTTAAAACCTCAACCTACCATTAAAACGTGTACATACATACACTGCAAGACTGTGTTATCCTACTCAACTAGAGCCCAGATAAACGGACAAAACAGAAACGTGCAGGCCTCAAACACTGGGGCAAAACCCTCCCAAGCTACGGCAACCCCACTGGCACCACAACAAGAGCCAACCAGTAAACCTGAAGCTGCGGTGGACA
Source organism: Osmerus mordax (assembly GCF_038355195.1). NCBI lineage: Eukaryota > Metazoa > Chordata > Actinopteri > Osmeriformes > Osmeridae > Osmerus > Osmerus mordax. The sequence goes on from NC_090060.1 coordinate 4,922,562, forward strand.
TTTCACTGTTTCCTGGAGCGCTGGAAACGCCAGATGGTGTTTTGGAGTGCGTGAGTGTGCGTTCCCACCTACCTGCACCCTGGACGGGGCACTGAGGAGCAGGGTGAAGAAGATGGACGTGGCGGCGATGGCGTGGGTGGAGGGCAGGCCGTACTCCACGTCCACGCGGCTCTCCAGCTTCACCACGGGGGGCGACAGGGGGCGGGGCAGCTTCAGCACGTCCTTCAGGACCTGGCCGATGTACATCACCAGCTGGGGGGGGGGGGGGGGGGCAGGGGGGGGGGGGGGGGGGGGAGGAGGGATTAAACAGTGGTGAACTGACCATGCATCCTGGCGCCATGTTTTAAATATTCAAATAAGCACTGTGCAGTTAGCAGTAGACTGGAGCCCGACACAATATCGGCAAATGTCATCACACACATGATATTCCATGCCTGTATCTCTCCATCTTCTCGGCCACGTGAGCAGAGGAGAAACGAAGAGAACTTCAAAATAACAGTTCAAAGCCTGATTGTCTACTATTCTCCTGCTCTCAGGCGCACCGAGTCTCCTCTAAATAAGTCATTATGGTCCACACCAAAACCGTTCCCCCCGCGAGACTGGGGCTGCTAGAACAGCCTGCATGTAGTTACACAGTAACACAAGCTACGAACCAGGCTGCTCTGCTGAATCTGTCTCCAATTGGAAGTCTGGAGCGAATCTGTGACACACACTATCTTTCTCACAGCCACATACAGTACTCAATCACTCTTCCTCTGTTGCAGAGTCACAGCCACACACACACTACAGACCTGAGCAGTTATGGAATTTGTCATGTGTGTGTGCAGAGACAGTGTCTGGGTCATTCTAATAGAGCCATCTCCATAGGGATCCACAGGGGCAGACGTCGCAGACAGGGATTTATTTAGAGCTTGGACCTGTATATTTTATGCGTCTTTAATGGCTGTCGTTGCAAGGGAGTAGAGGGGAGGTATTTTTCAACGGGGAGGCCATGCTGTTAAAATAAGGATAGTAATGTAGATGGAGAGAGAGAGAGAGGGAGAGGGAGAGAGAGAGAGAGAGAGAGAGAGAGAGAGAGAGAGAGAGAGAGAGAGGGAGAGGGAGACAGAGAAAGAGAGAGTTATTTCTGTTGTCATGGACATAGTGTGGGATTGGGTAATGGGTGAGTGTTACCATGGCAAACGAGAGATAAAATTGTTCTCTGATTTTTATCCTCATAGTGAGCATAGCAACCCGAGATGATCAAATAGAATCAGAAAGAAAGAGATAAAGACAGTGAGATGTGTGTGCATGTACTTTACATGAATATATACTGTAAGAGAAAGAGAGAGAGAAAGAGATAAAAAGAGAGAAAGAGAGAGAGAAAGAGAGAAACAGAAAGAAAAGAGCCTTGTGTCTCTTTCATAACCAGCATGTTACGTTGGCTTTAGTTTCTCTTTCTTTTTTTGATCACATGTACTGAAGTTGGTTCAGCCTTCCTTTACTTTAATGATGTCAATCGTTGACAACCGCAATATTAGCTTATCCTGCTGTTGTACATTCGGGCACTGGCACACAGACAGCAACAAGGCGGAAATGAAGGAAATCTTTATACGAGATGAAGGAAGGTTTATAGGCGATATTGCTGGCTTAGCCCAGGACACAGTGAATGGCCATGGAGAGAGAAACTTCCCATGAATGCGTGTATTGATCGAGCCCAGAATGTGTTTGGACTTTGGTCTGTCAACAAATATAGTGTGGGGGAGGGTGTTTGTGTATGTATCTCGTCATGTCTAATAAGTGTGTCATTCAGCTCGTACAGCATTTTTGGTTTGTCAAATGTAATTCAAAGGTTAACTGTTTAATTAGGCTGTTGACTTAACAGTGTGTTTTCGTTACTCAGAAGAAAAATTGGCTAACTCAATTCTTACATTCAGTGAGTGCTCCAGTCTAGAGGTTGTTATCGCCTGTATTTTAGGACAGTATTAAAGGGAAGTGTATGTGTTTGTTTGTATGTGAGTCAGAGGGAGAGAAAGCTTCTGTGTTTGTGAGTGGCTCAGTGTGTGTGTGTGTGTGTGTGTGTAAAGGCATGGTGTGAACTCTAGATAACTTCATCTCCACAATAGGGAACAGGGCTTTAGAAGTGCAATGCAATTTACCCCGGGGCCAGACAGGCCAAATGGGCCTATGGAGGGGACAACCTCAAAGCAATGAGGAGGTCAATAAACCAGCCTGGCGAGACTTGGAAGTGCAGAATGGACAACTGAGCTTGTAATGTCTAACTCAGAGTAATTACAGCCTGCCTCTGGCCACTGTGAGTGTGTGTGTGGGTGTGTGTGTGTGTGTGTGTGTGTGGGTGTGAGTGTGTGTGAGTGGGTGTGTGTGTGTGGGTGTGAGTGTGTGTGTGTGTGTGTGGGTGTGTGGAAGAGAGCCAGTGTTGAATCATACAAGTGTCTGAAGACCCCCTGAGGGCCATAATAAGGAGTTCAGTCAGAGGACACATGCCACGCACTGGAGGAGAGGACAGGCATGCAGGGCACACAAACACACTGACACTGTGTGTGTGTGTTTGTAATTTCGTCAAAATGCAGTTGTCAAAATTCTAAGTGTGTGCCGTGCACCTGGGCTACCATTCACTGGACCGATGTAGAACCTGGATGTGTGAGCTTGTCAAGTCCTCTTTCCAATCATGAGACCGGACCCCTTGAAAACTAAACTTCTAAGTGTTCAGGCTTGACCCCCTCGTGTTCCCTCCTCCTATTTGGGGCTCCGGTCAGCCTGGCTGGGCCTGGATCTCATGGTCTGGGAGGGTTGTGTTAGAGACAGGTCACCCAGGGCAGAGGGGGTGGGGGGTGGGTGTGTTCAGGGCAGGATGAAAGAATGTGTGGGTCTAACGAGGAGAGGGGGAGGGGGGTGGGGGGACTCCATTGTCACACAGACAGTGACGTGACGTGGAGGTTGTGTTCTACAGAGGTGGCTGTCTGTGACCTCCCGCACGCACGCACACACACACGATCAACAAAACACGTATTCGTTTGAGCACGCACACACAGTGGCACACACTCAAACACCAAACACATTCTGATACACACACACACTTCAGTGTTGCAGGTAATGCAATTTGATCATTGCCGCCGGAGACTGTGCTAATCCCCACTAAGGAAGTTTAGAAGGCCTCTTTATCTAACAGGATGCACTGGGACTAGCTGAGAAGCCTGTGACTTACAGCCCACATGTTGACAAGGCGTCGGCACAGGAAGGGGTCCAGGTTCCAGTGGAGGCAGGGCAAGAAGGTGATGTAGAAGATTTCATGTCCTAGACTCGCCGAAACCAGGAAGAGGATATGGAGCAACCAGTTCCGGACCTCGTATCCCTGCTGCAGGACCTGGGCCTGTGGTGTGTACAGTAACACAATGATGACCCATGGTATACAGTAACACAATAATGACCCATGGTTAGGGTGACTAACAGTAACACAGTAAAATACCTTCATTAGAGGCGGAGTCGACTGTCTATGATTAATTATATTTAGCTTTTCTAGGCTATAGAGTGACAATTGTTCTATTGTGGCATTCCTAAAGTCTGCAGTGTTGCTTTGTCTAGGAATGAGTTTCAAGTTTTGAAGATTCTGATCTGCATTCTCAGAATCAAGCAAGCTCATTGAGTTGGCCTCTAATACAAGCTGCCTTTTTTGCTTTTGCCTAATGACAAATGTGAAACGACATTAAAATGAATGTAAAGGCGGAGACACCTGATCTGCCTTCAGACATGACACCCAACAAGAAAAGCCAGTTGTTGTCTACTTTGTCATATTCTGTCACTCATTTCTAGCAGAACGTCACTTACATTAGAGGTAAATTCATTTTTCTCGAATTCGTCATTTGAATTATTGTCCAATTTTTCTTTGGTTATAACAGAGTGTCCATTGAGCCTTCTGCAACGCTTTCGCACGTGTATCTCTGTATCATCCGTGTCTTGAAGTGGGTTATCCGTCTTTGGGTGAGCTTCGACGAGGAACAAACCGCATCTTCTCTGGAACTTTGCGACAAGTTCGGAATCATACAAGTATGCGACAATTTCACACATGGTAACTTAACTAAACTAGGTGTTTCAGAATAACATACTATAGTCTAGGTCTCGTTTATGACAGTTGTCTGCCCAGCGCCATCCCACTGAAGTAAAAAGCGCCGTACAGGTGAGGTCTGACAGGTGTGTGAGAGAAGCACATGACTTCGACGTAACGCCCGCCCTTTTATGAGACCTGGACATTCCTGTTAGGGTGTGTGCCTTTGTGAATAAGTAAGGGACGCTGGTTTGTACCTTTTCCACACATTAAATGTCAGTCGTGCCACATATTCTATCTTGCCTATCTTTATAGAGGTAACTGGCTATTTGCTATTGTGTGTCTATTTTGTAATCGATTCGTCAGTTTGAAAAATGAGTTTTTCGTTTTCGGCTTTGTGGAAAGGTCAAATTTCAATTGTTAAACTGTGACGTGCGATAGGCCTATAGACCTTTTAGGCATAACACAGTACATTTTTCATATAAATAACTAATTTCGGCTAATTTAGGCCACATTAATCTAAAAGAATAGTCCTTACATAGCATAGACCTAGCCTTTATGAAGGCTATGTAGGCCTATATGATATAAATTGAAAATAATGTACTAGGCTATAGGATATTGTACATCACAGTTGAGTTCAATGTTGACCTTGTAATTTGACCTAAACCGCTTTGATTTAATTAGCGCACCCTTTTGTGTATGTGACGTTAGTGTGATGGCGACAGTCAGAGCATGAGACCTTAACTTCTCCCATTTCTCTGAACGGAAAACAATGTTTCTCTCTACCGGGGTGAATTTTGGTCAATCGGTAAACAACGCGCGTGATCTATGTGCCGACCGCCGCCTCCTTGTCTTGGTGCGCCTCTTTACTGGATGTGCACAGATCACTTCGCTGGATTAACCTCGCACTGAAGTCGCATTACATCATCGAATCCCACTCCCGAAGCGTAAAATGAGAACCGTTGAATATTTTAAGGGAGGATCCGAAAATTAAAGCCACGGGAGAGATGCCACAGCTGGATTTTTACAACGGGACGTCGTGAGGATTTTGGAAAATATAGTCTAGCCTATCAACAAAGTAGACAATTCAACGGAGAGCTAACGCTTTTGTTAACGGGGGCGTGCACCGTCATCAGCATCAGTCTGTCCTCTCCTTTGTGTTTACGGAGAATGTGAATGGCGAAAGATGACATGGCAGAGGTAGACTTGGCATCAAACGGAGCAGAGCCCCCGGGCGTGGCGACAGCATTCCCCTACGAGGAGTATGAATGCAAAATTTGTTACAATTATTTCGACCTTGACCGTCGCGCTCCCAAGATATTGGAATGCTTGCACACATTTTGCGAGGAGTGCTTGAACACGCTCCACCTCCGTGAAGAGCGTCCATGGCGCGTAAGCTGTCCTATTTGCCGCCACAGGACGCCCGTACCCGACTATCGGATACAGAACCTGCCCAACAATACAAAAGTGACGGAAGATTTTCCGCTCTACATTGACTCAGACCCCTTGCCTCAAGATGCTTTGCCTCCGTATCCTCCACCATTGCACCCCGCGCTAGTCGCGCTCAGACGTGAGGAAACGGGGGCGTCAACGAGTCAAGCGACCCCGTCCACGACCGTGTCCACCGCCACAACCCTTTCGCAGGACTCCGTGCGCTACGACAGCTGTCAAAGTTGTAAACGAGTGGCGTTAACCACAGGTTGCGTGTGCGTGATATTCTCTTTTCTGTCCATGTTAGTTCTGCTGTTCATGGGTTTAATCTTCGTCCACAGCCCACCCTCGCCAGCAGGACCTATCTGCCTGTCGATAGCCAGTATTTTAGCCATGTTTTCGGTGGTCGTCACGTGGCTTATCTGCTGGTTAAAATACCGACCGGATCACGAGACAGGCCGATCCTCTGCCACCAGTAATTCCCGGAGAAACGCCTGATGATGATAATGATAACAGTGATTATTGTGGTCAATGGTGTGAGAGATTTATGTACATATATTCTTGTCAACTGACACCCCACTCCCTTTACTTTTTTTGTAATGAAAACATGGCCTTTTAGCAGTATGGCAAACACCTAAAGGGCCTTCATGTGTTCACTGAACAATGGTCTTGCATACAGGCCACCACTGATAGTCATATTATGCACTGTATTGAGAGAGAGGATTTGTGAGTGTAAACCTGACACGATTGACCTCTCTGGATACTCAAATTGGTTTGTATCTGGTTTTGCCTGGTTGTGGACTGAATGTGGAGTGCAGTGCCAGTACTCTGCCAAAGGATGCCCCTAGCCTATCTCACTATGCCTCTTACTGTATGTTGAGATTCATTCTCTTCTGTATCCCAAGCACTTACTACACTGTACAGCCTATTTCACCATGTCATGTCTATTTATAGTTGAAGGCTTTTGCAGAAATACAAGGGTTATAAGCCTTTAATAATAGTAATAATATATTAATTGTTCAGAAAGCTTTCCTATATAAGTATGGAAATGTAAATAATCTATCAACATATTTGTACATATCTCACATAATTGATGTGATAATTAAATAGGTGTCACTATTTAAATATGCATGTTTAGGTTAAACTGAGAATATAGGTCTAGAACAGGAGAAAAGAGAAAACTGCCTTTATTCATACATTCAAGTCATTGTCTTCACCCGAGTCCTGGGACAAATATTTACAAATGCCTGGGTGCTTGCTTGATTTTGTTTACCCTTGCAATGGAACAAAACCAATGGAAACAGTCTCAATCGAGGCAAATCAAACACACCCGAAAGACAAGTGAATCAACTCGATACACTCGTTTGTCCAGCCCCCCTCTCCTAGCAGTGCTGTCTGATCAAAACCATCCTATAGTCCTCCCTCTCCTGCTCCCTGATCATATTTCGCTCTCCCTCTTCCTCCCTCTTCCTGTCAACTGATATTCCTGGTTCTGACAGAAATAGGAAGGAGCCATCCATATTGGTTTCAGTGAGGGTCCTCATCATGGGAATATCATGATGCAACATGGAAAACTAGAAATTCTAGAAAAACAAAAATCCTGCCTAGGGGAAACAGGCTGGCCAAGAAGTGAACGTGCTCAGTTGTCTCCTTAGGTTCAGCAGTAACCTCATGCACTTCACAAGTTCAGTGTGTATTTCAAGATGTAACAGTCTGGAGACCACTCTGTGAATACCAATGAAGAAAATAGATTCAGTAATCGGATAGATTTGATCAAACCCTCAGACATATACGTTACTGTATACAGTACAAGTACACTGCAATTAGCTGTTGCTACACTCTGCTACCAAAAACAACCACAGTTTTACACTTACTAAAACTTAAACTGCAGGTAACAAAAATATCCGTAAGTTTTACTTAAAAATGTACATAGAACAATAAAGCTTTATAGCAGTTACTTATGTTTATAAATTCCTTTTTTAATCTTTTGCAGTAGGATATTGAGACTGTGGAGGGGAAATAGCACTAAGAAGTCATCTATAGACCACAATCATTTTGGCATAGAATACAAAAACCAACATTAAACAGGGCATAGATGGAGATAGGAGGGATCCAAGGTTTATCTCATTTGCACATTACCTGTAACTATGCCTCTCTTTAGGGACTGCAATCTAATCAACAAGTAAGGATGGAACTGTGCTAAACAATCTTCCTCCTGCTTTAATCAGTCTGGTTTTCATCAACATTAGAAGATGCACTTTCACCCTTTATTTGAGGTAAAGGGTATCTGACTAGAGTATTATTGTATTTATTTCATAGGAACTAGAATTGTGAGGGTATTGATTTTTATGATGAAATGATTGTTGTCAATTTATCTAAATGTATTTGCACAGAGAACTGTTCTGTATGTGGCGTTTTACATACATAACACATTTCAGTAATAAAGTAAATATTCAATGTGTTGCATGTGTATTGACTTTCTCACTCATTCATGTATTTTTTTATTAACATTAAATTTTTCACAATAAAACAGGAGACTGTACTACATATGATAAATATGGGGTGCTATGTCGGCTACATCATCATTTGACTCAACTAATGTAACACACTTTGACAGCACTGGAGTCAGACATGCCCTCTAGTGGAAGACACAAGATCCATCACACTGTCTGAAAGCACTGCTCAACATGTGGGGATCCAAAAACTAGGAATAGTTCATCTCCATTTATCTAAATGTCTGATCTCAAAGTGTATTATTTATTCGCCGAGTAAACGTCTGTAGGTGGCTTATTTAAAAATAAAAAAAATTCTGTTACAAAGTAAATCAGCTGACTGAGTATGCCAGAAAAACTTTATGAACAGGTTAGAAGAACCAACCTATTTCTTTTTTCTTAAGAAACGTTGAGGATTAGCGAAAATCCAAATATGAGCATCAAGGACCTGCATTTACCTGGACAGTATGGTCAGAACCATTAGACATTTTAATTTTTCATCATACATGCTCCCCCATATGACGCCTGTTCACTTGCATGGCATGTTTATGAAATGACTGGTGGCTGAAGCGAGACAAATATTTATAGCTCTTATCTCCAAAATCACTATAATCTATAAAGTATGCGCTAGTCCTGGGAAGACGTTTTGAACTTCTCCCATGTTCTCCCCCTTAGCATTAACTACAACACAGTAGATTCCATGAGTACACACTGGCACTCATGGTAAAACCTCATATGAGTATTTTCACATTAACAGGTCCAGTATTGGGTTACTGGACACACACACACCCACATATTCACCCACCCACACAGTCACACCCACCCACATATTCAAACACACACACAAGTACACCCACACACATTCTCTTACATCAATACCATTCCCCTGCCTAGTTCCTAATACTATAACCCCCTTTCTGAAAGAAAAACACATAGGGGGCCGGTTAATCTGTAACTGGCTGTAGGCGAACCATCACTGTCAAAGGGGGAGGGGGGGGTGGTGGGAAGGTGACACCTGAGTGCAGGACTCATAGACTGGGTTCCTGGGGAGAGGAGGCGGGTAGGCCTTAGTAGAGGCTGGGAGGGGTAGAGGTGGCTGGGAGGCCTGGAGAGATGAGCCCTGGTCAGAGGATGCTGGGAGGCCTGGGGAGATGAGCCCTGGTCAGAGGATGCTGGGAGCCTCGGGGATGTGGGCTGCATGGGGAGATGAGGCTGGGAGGAGAAGAGGCTGGGAGGAGAAGAGGCTGGGAGGAGGAAGCTGGGAGGAGAGGAGGTTGGGAGGAGATGAGGCTGGGAGGAGGAGGCTGGGAGGAGAGGAGGTTGGAAAGAGATGAGGCTGGGAGGCCTGGGGAGATTAGGCTGGGATGAGATGAGAATGAGGGGAGGTGTATGAGGCCTGCCTTGGGAGATGAGGCCAGGGTAGAGGAGGCTAAGATGCCTGAGAAGATGAGGCTGGGAGGTCTCCCGTATGTTTTAATATACCTACCAACTCATATAATCACCTGGAGGCATTGTGGAACAGATGGGTGCCCCGTATTCACCTTATGCACACACATGGTTTCCTTTAGGAATATTTAGTCTCTAGTTTCGAAATATCTTCTTTTCTTCCATATCAGATCATTATAATTAAGGAATAATGTGCAATTCTTTTATTACAATTTTAAAACACAAATAGACAATTCTGTAATATAATATGGCATATAAGGCACAAAAAAGATATTCAAAGGAGATACATTTGGCTGTAAATTAAGAAACCTTTTATTTAGCTGTGAATATTAATATATTAGTTCTAAATTACAATATAACTTCACAGATGTGTACATAGATGTGATGACGTTTTATCTGATGCAACTAATTTATTTCTCATCAAGAGAAATTTCTGACTTTGAATTTCATCCCCGGTAATGGATTAGATACGGGGATTCTGTGTCGCTTTTAAGGTCGCCGAGGTATGCATCTAGCTTCGTTCTGTTTTTCTTCGTTCTTTCTGTTTTCTTGGGGTGTAATATCCTATTTCAATAAGTTCATTGACCCTTTAAATCGCCACGTTCGTAAATATAAGATTGATGCAACTTTTTTCTTGAATGACCGAAAGGAATGACTGAAGTGTGAATGAGTGAAGCTAAAAATGTGAAAAAGAAAGTTCTGCTATTATTTTTAACAAGTCAAGCCCGGTCTCAAGAATCGTATTCATCTGAATACCTGAATATTGGATACAACATTATAGAGCACAATAGGCTACATTTGATCATTTTAAAACAATAAAGCAGGTGATATCTTTATCAACAAATTCTAGGCTATATGAAAAGAATCATAATTACCATCAACATAATTTGTCTCCATTTTATTATTAAAATGTAATGTTTCTTCGACTTCTATTAGTTCAAACAGAAGCTGTTACGAGTGTCCTCAATATCGCCAATAAAGTCAAATTGCCTAATTTTACAATTTAAAATAGCTACTAGATTTTAGTTTTTCCATAGCAAAGCTTTATGGTGTTATACCTATAGCAATAGTCCTATTAATTTACGTTTTATCATGAGATTTATTTAAGATGATTACTTTTGGGGAATAATATAATCCTTTCAATGGAGGAGAGTAATTGTCTATTTAGCTCGTGAAAGGACCCCCGTTTCCCTTGCTTATTTTCTTCCCCACTAGCCTATTTTTCATTGTCCGCGTGCGTTCCGACAGAAAGACAACATTTGAAGTTTCTTTTCAAACTCACAAAAGAGGTAAATGTTAATTGACTCCAACTTAGCCAGTGGGATACCTCTTTTCCGCGTAAATAGAGGTGTATGAAGGTACTCACGTTCAGATTTCCCCGCTGCTCCCTTTCTTCAGAACTGAAGTAGGCTAAGGATGAAAAGGCCTTTTTAGCATCAGGTGCTTACTTGAGGTAAGCGACATACATATGGCTGGTAGGGAATGAGGCCAGTTGCTTAGCAATTGAAAACATATAAAAAAAATGTTTTACACATGAGTTTTTAACTTCTGTATCCCAATCACTCTGCTCTTCGAGGATCCATGTAATCCAACAGTGGTTTTGAGGCTCCAAACATGAAATGTGTGAGACTTTAAATAATTATTATTAGCCAATATAAAAAATGCATGGGTGCTATAATTACAGTGCATTGCTTCAGTGACAGTTTAGGTCGTAAACGTGGGATTTTCTCCTCCGGCAAAAGTTCAGCTATTGCCAAGATGCGCGAGGTAATCCGGTTAGGATCACCTGGATGGGGTAACGGCTGCTCTGTAATTATGTTCGTCTGAAGTGCCTTGCGCACCATGAGTGATTCATCTCAAACGTAAAGCGATTTGAAATAACGAATTGATTACGATTTGGTTAGTGCACAAGGTAGGTTACCGAGCAAATGTTGGCATGAATGAGAAAACCCTGCCCATATTCTCGTTTTATGTCGTTTAGGCCTATGTTTATTTAATAGGCAAACTTGTTTATAAAATAGGCCATGAAACTAAGTGATTTTTAACATCTCAACACAAAGGGGCCTTTATGACTTTTCACAAGATCTGTTAATAGCTATATGCCTTGGCTTACTTTGTTGCCAAGGCCTTTAGTGAAACTTCAAAGCAAACGTGTCCAAGAGGCCAGTCGGTTGTTTTGGGTGGACAGTGGAGGGAAGAGAGCTTTTGTGCGAATTCAAAGGTGGGGACGGATCATAGCTCCTTTGATTGATTGTAAATAACAAGGTTGCTTGACCTTCTTCGTCGGCACACACATACGCACACACGGTTAACGCCACTAGCCAACCTGTTTGTGTCATCGAATGCAGGCAATAATTCTGAGAGAATTTCTACATTTGAACAAAACTGTCTAGTGGTAAATAAGTGCTACGGCACATGTGTAGCCGGTGCAATAGACTCTTTACTACTCTCCTGGCGTCGTACCCTGCTGTGGCGCACGTCCCCCTGGACGGTTTGGGGGCTTGGTATAGTGCGCAATCTAAAGGGACAATAAATTCCTCAAGACACAACTTGTGTAACATTTGCTTTATGTTTGAGATCATAGAACGTGGACAAATGGTTTGATGGGAAACAAAAATAGAACCAAAAAACGACATGTTCTAAAAAGTCCCTTTTATGATACAATCTGTGAGATATCTGAATCATCTTTATTGTTATGTTTCACCATCAGCGTATGCGTAAATTTACGACTAAACATCAGTCAAAGTCGTCATTCAAGATATCTACACTGTCCTGGAGCACGGTCCCTGGTGGTAACTTTCAGGGTAAAGTTGTTTGCGTCAGCCAATCATTGAGCACTTGCGAGGACCGGGTGTACTTCCTCTAAACCAATCACACAAGGCGGAACACTGATGGGGAAAGAAGTGCAGCACAACTAATAAATGATGCTGTAGTTTTGACCATCTTCTCTCTTTGAACGTGTGTCAACAACAACAGCTGCAGGGACATCACGGCGAAGTTCTTACCTTCATGACTTCGCTGAACCGAACACATCATGTTGGCTGAAGAAACAACGGCAGATTCATAATAAACTTTTCCCTTGAGCTTTTTCTTGGGGAGGCGGGAGTGCTTTCTCTCTCTCCCGGGACACAACAGTGCCTGGCTGCTGCAGTGGCTAATTTACTCGAATCAATCTTACAGAAACTGGAATACAAAGCATTTATTGTCCAAATACCCGCAGTTCGTTGAGTTTAATCGCCGGTTGTTCATCTTCCTCCTCTCCGGCGGGAGGTTTTCAGAGCGCGTAGGGTTGTGGAGGTATGACTGCGTTGGCGGGGGCTGTACCCAGGATGATGCGCCCCACGCTGGCTCAGAACTACCCCCGCAGTGGTTTCCCACTGGAAGGTAAAATCCAAAGTTACAATTGAACTGTATGTGTGGCGATGTTAACTTCGATGTGCTTACATTTCATGTCATCTTGGTGCGAATACTGTGTCGCCTAATGGGCCGTTTCCTATAGGCTTCCTTTAACTCTGTGAACTAACCTTTGTTTGCAGGGTTACATTATATGAGTAGTACAGGGGATAGACATGAAGACATTTCAATTCTCGAAGGCAATGCATGAATGCAAAATATGCCGAATAATACTTAGTTGATGTGTGTGCTTTGTTTTGATGTAATTATCAGTCCAAAAAAAAGAAGAGGTTTTGGTTAGGACAGGGCCTATGTTTTGTATTTTCATAGATGAGACAGGTCATTTACCGAAATGAACAAACAACATCTGAAAGAGAGCAACCTTACATTGTCATTTAAAATACTTGGTGATTATTAGATTTTCAAACCTTTCAGCTTAAGCAACAGTTATTTTAATGCAACAATTGACCTCTTATTACATAATAAAATGCATGAATATGAATATAAATAGTTTAAATAATAGGCCTATATGTTAATAATTCCATAGAATTGTAGTGATGTTATTGTTTCATATTAACATACTAAACTAATGTGGTGGTGAACTTTTTGCTTTCTCTAACAGTCTCTACCCCTTTGGGGCAAGGCAGAGTGAACCAACTCGGGGGAGTATTCATCAATGGCAGACCACTGCCCAACCATATCCGACATAAAATTGTTGAAATGGCACACCATGGCATCAGACCATGTGTGATCTCTCGTCAACTACGGGTCTCTCATGGTTGTGTATCCAAAATACTGTGCCGGTACCAGGAAACCGGGTCTATCCGACCCGGAGCCATTGGAGGCAGCAAACCCAAGGTAAGGGAAAAGGAAAAGGAGGGAATTCTTAACTGCCTCTTTCTCTTTTACATAGGCTGAAGCCTCCTCAACAGGTTGGCTCAAAAATATTGAGTGAGGCCTAAAGCCTTCATACCGCTATTAATGTATTCACTAAGCAGACACTTTTACTTGAAGTGATTAGTCCTATTAAGAGTCCTACTAATTACACATTGTGTTGTTTCTAAAGCAGGGGACAACGCCGGATGTGGAGAGGAGAATAGAGGAGTACAAGCGAGATAACCCGGGTATGTTTAGCTGGGAGATTCGAGATAAATTACTGAAGGATGGCATATGTGACCGGAACACCGTTCCTTCAGGTAAAAGGAAACAGAAATACACTTTGCTATACTTGTTTGCCATCAAATGGGTGCAGAGAGGCATAGAAAGATTATCAATCGTCATCACCACCATATCCTTCTCATCATCGCCATCACCACTTTGGCTTAGGGTAGCATATTACCAGAATCATATAATTGTTCTCATAATTTGCTTTCTTCACAGTATTTTGAAGTAAAAACAATGTAATTATATTATCAGATTTTATTTGGTAAACTTGACCCTAACACCTGATAGAAACAAATCTGCTCAGTATAGCACCTATAGTCTAATTTAAGTATTATTAAAAAAGTATTTTTGTTTGATAAACTATTTGTTGATAACAAAACTAATTAAATGGCTATTTAATTATTTAAATTAGAGTTACAACTTTGATAGCAGCTATACCAACTGCTAATTTCATATTTAACTTCTTTTATCATAGTCAGTTCAATAAGTCGCATCATGAGGAGTAAATTTGGAGGAAAGGGAGACGATGATGATGATGAAGACGAAATCGAGAAAAAGGAATTAGAGGACAACGAACGACGGGCCAAACACAGTATCGAAGGCATCTTGGGAGATCGCTGTAAGTTTTAATATTTTCAAATTCGCCGACGTGGTTTCATGTTGAATCTGGGTATTATTCACTTGTGATAAAGCCTACTCCTTGCTCTGTTGACATTTTGTATAAAAATAGCGTTTGTTTAGCCTGGGATGACCTACAGTAAAAAAAAAACACACACACATACACACACATATTTAACCTATATTTTAAAGACCGAAACAGTTGTTGAACTTTTTATTTGATCTGCAATGAGTGACTGTTATGTAGTTCTTGGGAGGCAGTTTAATATGCACAGCACAAGGGGAAGTGTGTTCTCATTTGTCGGCATAGTCACAAAGTGCTTGCGTTTGTTTTCAATTCTTTATCGATCATATCTGTCCGGCTAATGGTTTTCCCATGAGGCCTTACCGTAAATCAAACAGCAGGTGATAGCTTTTGTGGGAAAGGAGGATCGTGCGCGCGCGCGTGTGTGTGAGAGAGAGAATGAGAGAGATACGTTATGGCTTTGCACATAGGCTAATGATTACAACCTAACAATGAAAGTGAAATGAAATATTATATGACAACATAAAAACTCATCGTGTTATAAAAAGTTTCTTTGTCAACATGAAATGTTTGATAAAAAAAATAATCCAGGAAGTTGTTTGGATATAGTCTACATTAATATGCTATGTTGTTCAATTGCTCCGTTACTTTTCTGGTCTATTCTATTGCGCATGCTTAATTAATATAGGCTTCTTAATATATGTGCGACAATATTCAAAATGCCTAGCTAATCAGCTGAATAATACTTATTGTTTGAGAAACTCTGCCTCCAAGGCTATGTTTAATGTAACAGGTTGTGAATATGGTTTTGGCTGTAGGCTATCAAACAAAGAAATCTCCCAACTTTTCCCCCTCGTAGACTAACTTATTGGTATTTTAAATAAATGAATTCCAATTTACATCCCAATACGCCAGTTTGTTCACTTTCCGTCCGTATACTGTAAATCTCAGGACAGTAAAACGAATTGGAGGAAAAAGACGGGGAGTTTGACGAGACAAAACGTGCCAAATGAGTTGATCAAACATTTGTATAACAGTTCCATCCTTCACAAAGCCAGGCCTTGCGCACACAATCGGACACTTGAGGATGAACTTGGGAGACAAAGGAGCGAGAGTCCATTGAGACTCACGCTTCGGTTACGCGCGGACAAAAGCCAAGCTTCGCAGCAGCTTGGCCGCAATAAAAGAAGGCAACCTGTTTATAATTCAGTCAGAAAGGGAGAGGGAGCTTTGCAACAAAAGCCCAAGAAAAGACATTATGAGCCAGCAATGAAGGATGAATTATTCAGCGTCCGCTATAGCTGCTATGCGCCTAGGCTTAGAGACTGTTCACCATGGAAAAATGGCCGTTTTCACCTACAAAATGTTTCTTTTTGAGTCTTTTTAGTCGTCTAAAGAAGCCGACTACTATTCAGAGTAACAATTGAAGCATCTGAAACCCCCTCAATTTCTCTTACACACGCACGCGCGCGCGCACACACACACACACGCACACAAAGGCAAATAATGCAAAAATAATGGACGAAACCACATGTTTACCTGTTGCTTCAGCTCCTAAGGTATTTTTCGTGTTCTAGGCTATGTGGCACATAATCACATAGGCCCATAAATCGAAATAAAAAGTATGAAAACCTACGTAGTTGATAATGTATAATACGATCTAATGATCAGGCTATATAGGGTACTTCACACAGAAATATGAATGGTCCCAAAACAATTTAAAATGTCTGTTTTGTTCATTTGGCAAATTGCATGAGCTAGGCTACTGCATTTTAAGACCATTGCCATTTGCAAGTAGTTTAGAATAAAGGCCAAAATGTTGGTACCACCGACCATGTCTATGCATTCATTTATAGATAGTATGATGTTGTCTTGACGAATGACGACAACCTAAAATGGTTATGATGAATTTCTACCTCTAAAATCCGTAGCATTGTTAACTATCTCAGAAGGCCTCGACATGATCTATTATTACCCTCTTTGATGCAACCCGGTCTTGCCCTCTCGAACATTAATAATGTCTTCTAAATGATTCTGATATAGCGCTGTGTCACATTTAATGATCTAGAGAGAGTATTAAATAGTGCTTTGGTGAATGGGGACCAATGTTCTCCCCTGAGAGGCGCGCCTGGCCTCGAGCGCCAGTCACAATGGCCCTTGCCACTCGTCATGCGCATAGCTCCAAAACTCACCCATCGTGCTCACCCCCTCGCGCTCTCAAAATCTCTTCAAGCGGATTAAATCGAGCCCTTTATTTCAATTTACTTTCATCTGGAGGGTGAGCCCGCCCTCTCCCTCTGTTTCCTTCTCACCCGCTATGCCTGCGGCGCGCATTCGTTTAATATATCTGGTCCATCCACCAGCAAACAAAAGAAAGTCAGTCGGTTGTGGGAACGTTTCTAATTAAATTCCAGGTTAACCCAATAGAGAGGCTACTACTTTATTTAGCCCATCTGTAGATATCCAATAAATGTTCCACGTTGCTTCATTGTTATAAAAGTGGGTGAAATAGAAACAAACTTAAGTTTAGTTTCAGTGTTCTTTTTAAAAGTTACCCCGGACGCACTGGCATTTGCTTTATTCACGATTAGGCCTAAATGTGAATGGTCTTCATATACGCAAATTCCCGTCCACATTATGGTATGAAATGTAATTTTGTTTGTCTGTTGACTGCAATGTCTCTCTGCCTATAGCAATATCCCACAAGTGCTGTTCAAACATAATACATTTGGTCGTCGCTAATATCCAGTTTTAGTTAATGATGTGATGTCTCAACACGAAGCTGTTGCTTTAGTTTACAGCCACGAATTAAAATGTGAAAGAGACTCTTTTTCAGTCAAGCAGGTCAAACATAGATTAAGTAGATGTTTGTTGAGACCATTGTTGTGCGTAGGAGGAGCACTGGTTCATCCCCTAGATGTTAAGAATTCATTGTCGTTTCCCCCAGTGTCCCGATCAAAGGCTGCTCGTTTAGATTTATTTGTCTGGGAAAAGCAACTTGAGGTGCTCAAGGAAGGATATAGCCTACCCTTGGAAAGTCATCTGAACGTGCGCCATTCCAAATTCCAACCATACGTTGCTTTTGTATTGGCGCTTGTGGGCTACAGTGCATATTTAAAATGATTCAATTTATTAATAGTTTTTCATATTTTGTATTCTGTGTATTTTGCAATCGTTTGAGAATACTTTCACTATTTTTTTGTTTTGTGTTGGTAGCAATTGGCCACAGCTCCTGCAATAACGCGTGCAAGTAAATAGTTGGCACTTTGCATATTTGGCAGGCAGCGTGCTACACTTCCAAAATGAGTTAATGAACTCATATGAATCAACTAATTATATGCAATGTATGCAATGTTTCTACCCCCTTACATATCTCCATAGCCTATTTCTAAGCTTTACTTTGTTAATTAAAATTAACCAAATTATACAGAGAAACCATTAGGGTGACACACACACAAGCTGTTAAGATCTACCTCCGATAGGAGGGGGACACACATATACACTCACAAACGGACACACACACACACACACACACACACACACACACACACACACACACACACACACACACACACACACACACACACACACACACACACACACACACACACACACACACACACATGCACACCTCTGAAACACAAAATAGTCAAAGGGATAACTTTATTTAGTGAAAGAGAATCCTGGAAAGGGCTAATTGAATAAGCCTGGGATCTTTGAAAACCTGCCATGGTGAGTGCAGTCATCATGTCATAATTAGGTTTATTGAGGCGCATTCCTACAATCTGCTGCCATTCTCCAGGCATCATTGTGTCAATGGCCCGGCCAATAGCCAGAGGACAAAAGGGAATCAAGAGCTGACAAAACATGAAAGGCCCAAAAGATTTAGCTGCCTTTGTCACAGAAACGGAGCAGGACTTTGTTTGTGTAAATAAAGTGAGGAACTTGGGGTCCCCTGCTACTCAGGCGCAGGATGGGGTTCTATAGAATGTAATATGTGGGCACACACTGGAGTAATGCCAGGAGAGGGAGTGTGTGTGGTGTGGTGTGTGTGCAAGACAGAGAGAGAGAGAGAGAGAGAGAGAGAGAGGAGAGAGGGAGAGAAATAGTAACAGAAATGGAGAGAGCGACAGAGATACAGAGAGGGAGAGAAAGGGGTTGAGAACAAGTAAGGGAAGGAGGGAATGTATAGACGCAGGGAAGAGGGCTGAGAAGATGAGGCGGAGTGAAGGGGCTGGGTTTGTGTGTTTAGTGTAATGAATGTTTACAGAGATAGGTCTTGGTTTCATCAGTTTGTTTGTGATGCTTAAAGACATCCCACAATATAGGGGAGTCTTGTTGGTACATGTCAGATCATGTGAAAGTTTACACATGTTTACAGAAAGTTGTTATGAATATAACCCAGTTCCAGAATGGGTTACAGGGTTCATAAGGTGTAAGGGTGCTGATGGAAGATATGTATTGCATGTGTTAAGATGTGTAGATGTGTAATCTAACACAAGCATGTCCTTTTCAATTTTCTAAACTTTCACAGTTGAAAGTTTGTGAGCGAAAATGTGAAAATGATGATGCCAAATTGACGTATTTCAGAGCAGTCATGCTCAAATTGTCAACCAGTGTATATAGCACATGCTACAATATCTGCTTGAAAACGTAAAGGCTCTGAGACTTCTATTTAAGGGATACTTGTTAGTTTTGCTCAAGTTGGCAGCATTGAAATATAATAGTCAAGTGCTTGTTGTGATAAGACAAACTGGCTACCGGCCTGAACATCTTGATTTATGTCAGTTAGAGGGGTGGCTTTTCTTCTGCGGAATGTGTCACTCACTTTGTCCCTGGGCACAAGGGCATGGGGGGCACAAGGGCACAGGGGGCACAAAGGAGAGCACCAAATCTCTCCCATTTACCCCGGGGCAGTCTCTGTCCCTCACTATCCCCCTCACTATCCCTCTCTCTGTCCCATTCTGTCTCTATCTCTAGCTCCAACTTGTCTCTACTCTCCCCTCTCTCGCAAATTCATTTTTTCTGCAAGATGCCGTGCGCGACGACTATCCAAGCATAAAAAACATAGTTATCTGCAAATGAATGGGGGCTCTATGCTTCATTAAAGGGTATTTTGCCGTCCACACCCCTATTGTGACCCTCTGATATCAATTCAAAGGGCAATTAATGAATGCAGTCCCAACTTTGAAGTGAGGAGGACTGGGGGTGAGCGGAGGGGGAAAGAGAATTTGGGGTTTCCCCCTCCAGACCCCCCCCCCCCAACCCCTTTGCGTCACCCAGTGATGGACTTGCCACATTCAGCTTCAGTGAGAGCGCCCCACAGACGGGTTGAAGTGAGAGAAAGAGTGAAAAGGCCCCAGAGAAGGTCAAGGAGAATGGCCGCCTTAGAATAAGGCCCCTCTTTATCTGATGGAAGTATTCGCCAAGGCGGGCACAACGATTAACGGAGAGAGAGACAGAGAGAGAGAGAAAGAGGTTGTTTTTATGGGTGTGTGTGAGTGTATACACGAGTGTGTGTGTGTGTGTGTGTGAGTGTATGTGTGTGACCAGAAAGGGGATAAGGGGTGTCAGAGTTGAAGAGACGCTAGGCAAAGGCTACTGAATGTGCTGGTTGAACAACGGAAGGCAGACAGAGAGTTGTCAATCACTTGACTGATGGAGTCTGACACTTACATTGAGCCCTGTTCACTAATTACCTCTCCTGCTCCCATGTCACACAGGGATAGCCCCTCAGGAGAGGAGGCTAGAGAATTCTAGGGAGAACAATCTAGAAATAAACTAGAAATATACACGCATTGATGTTCGGAGATCATTCAGAGATTCAGAGTTGTTCCCGATTGATTTCTTCACAGTTCTGAAAGTTCAATCCAAAGTTACAATGTCCCGGTTTGTCTTGAAAGTGACATAGTCATGTTTAATCGATTTACAGCTATGTTTACATAGAAGTCCTTTGAGGCATCGTGTACCAGGGTTTTTACAAGCAAAACTTTTCGATTCATCTTTTCCTGAAGCAGAATTCAAAGTTCATGTAGCACCATGAACAGTTAAAACAAGCTGGCCAGATTGAGCAATGCTACTGCTGTGAGTATGTTTCTCAGCAGCGAAAGCCTGTCTCCTGCCTTTGCCATGAGGCTTAGCGGGGGTCAGAGAGCAACACGGGGTCACTTTGCATCAGTACTACAGGAAACAGGGTTACAATCATATTTGGATGAAAATGACAGGTAACTACTTCCTGGTAGCTGTCTCGCATCATTCTCTTTCAGCCTAACCACTGGCCTTGCCATTCAAGTTTTGCCCTGTCTCTTTCTTATGATATTGTGATTTATGAGCTGTTTTCCATCTGGGGCAACATCATTTCTCACACATTCACACCCCCAGGATGACAGTGCAAAGAAGCGGAGCTTAAAAAAACAGTTTCTCTCTCTCTCTCTCTCTCTCTCTCTCTCTCTCTCTCTCTCTCTCTCTCTCTCTCTCTCTCTCTCTCTCTCTCTCTCTCTCTCTCTCTCTCTCTCTCTCTCTCTCTCTCTCTCTCTCTCTCTCTCTCTCTATCTCCCTCTCCCCCTCTCTCCCTCTCCCCCTCTCTCACAAACACACTCACTAAATTACAGGGCAGCTGTAGAGGTCGAGTCTCCTCTTTAGCAAGTCAAGTGAGCACCCCTCCTCCCCGGTCTTAGTTTTTTAACACAAGGCGCAGATGGGCCCATAAGCTGTCAGTTAACCATTATCCTGCAGGCATCTGCCTGGCTTCTATATACTGTTTAATGCAGTCGGGCAGTCACTTAGTCGTCTAGTTCCCTGAAAAGGACCAGCGTCGCTCCCTCCCCACCACACATAAACGTGTCATTTGTCTCCTCTGTCCTTTGTTTTGTTTTTTTGGGGTGGGTGCGTATGTGTATGAGGCGATGTGTGTGTGTGTGTTTGTGTGTGTGTTTGTGTGAGGAGGGAGGGGGAGATCATGTCATTGGCTCAATTACCCTCCTCCTTCGCCACCCCCCACGAACCTCCTCCTTGTAAACAGCACACATATGGTCAGTCTCAGACTCCCCCCCCCCCCTCCCCCACACACACACCACCACCCTCAACACAAACTTGATCTCCAAAATCCCTACCCACTACAACTCATCTAGCCTTGCCTGGATGGACACCCTTGCCCCCCCCCCAACACATATATACAAACACACAAACACTTGCAGCAGACACACACACACAAACCCATATGCTGTACAGTTTCCAAGACCACAGTCTGTTAAACCCTCTTTTCTTTCCCCTTCCTCCTCCTCCTCCTCATGATGGCATAGCGTGAGCCATTTGGGGTATTTTTTGGCTCTGTGAAGGTTGTGTTGGCGCAGGCTAACTCGCGCTGTGTGCCTCTCAGGGGCTGGGGTTTGGTTAAATTAAACAGGTTTCTTTTCTCCCAGCTACTCTCCTCGCTCTGTGTGGCTTAAAGAAGCCAGCGCTCTCCGGCTACCAGGCGGTCCACTTTCCAGGGCCTTAGACACTCAGATAGACTTACCCTTTTAAAGATTTCACTCAGTGTTGTTTTGTTCCACAGACTGCCAAGCGTTTGCGCCAACAACCCCCACTAGAAAAAAAAAACTGTACGTTTCGCTAACAGCTGAGGTGAGATAAAAATTCATGGAAAAATGTAGTTTAGACGAATGTTTAGCTAAGGGCATGAATGAGACTATATTAAGATATGGTTTATATATACACGCAGAAAGAGATATGCAGGATTCAGGTCGGTAATTTGATTGAAAATGCTATTTGTCAGTGCCAAATATAGGCAAGGGCATCGTTGGATAGCGTAGCAAAGCAAGTTAAAGTAGCACTCAGTGACCACAAGTTTACAGTACAGAGGAGCAGTAACATATATGGCTTCTCTTTCCTCCGTCTCTCCTTCTACTCTACTATCTGAACTAACCAGCGGTTTGACTTTTTTATTTTTTTTTTCCCACAAAACTATTCTTAACCCCGATTGGTGATGAATAACGTGGTGCCATGCTTATTTTTGGAACTCTGCATACTGTATGTCTTCTGTGTATGTTGATTTGAGTGTAAGGAAGATCATGTCCTCTTGAATTTGGACATTTGAAATGAAAACATTTGAGGTTAGGATTTCTGGAAAGATGAAAGTGTAGATGAGTGTGAGAGAGTGTGTGTCTTTATGGTCTAACCCTAACCCTTTCTGTCTTTGGTCTGACGAGCCTTATTAACCGATGGAGTACTATATGGTGTGTGTTGGTAATGACTAATACAATGCTAGTCTGTACTATTACAGTTGCCAAAAGCTTGGCTGTATGTATTGTTAATCTGTGAAGATTGATGTCAGTGTATGTAAGTGTTAGAAGTGATCAAGACTCCATGGGAGGTTTACCCCAGGCTGGGAAACAGCAGATGTCTGTGTACTCTGTGTGTCTGTGTGTGTGCGTGTTACTCTGTGGTGGTGCAGCAGCGGTTTGCAGGTGGCAGGGGCGCTGTGATCTCTGGGGGTTACACCTTTGCCCCTCAACCCCCTGTGTTGGACTCCTGGCTCTCTGGCCCCAACTTCCATATCTCTCTCTCTCTCTCTCTCTCTCTCTCTTTCTCTTTCTTTCTCTTTCTCTCTCTCTCTCTCTCTCTCTCTCTCTCTCTCTCTCTCTCTCTCTCTCTCTCTCTCTCTCTCTCTCTCTCTCTCTCTCTCTCTCCACTCTTTATTTTGCTCTCTTTCCGTGATCTCTCTCTCTCCATTGCCCATATTTTCGGCTTGTCCACACACATGTATGCTAGCCTGCACACAAACACACCGACACACACACCTTTAGGTGCCTCCATGCCGAGGCAGCTTGTGGGGGGTGGTAGTCCCCAGCTGTGCCCCCCCCCCCCCCCCCCCGGCCCCGCCCCCGCCCCTGTCCTCCCCCCTACCGGAACGCCTGCCCACCCCTCACCCCTCTCTGGCCCTCATTGTGCCCCCCGCTACCCCCGTTGCTCCCCCGTGGGGCAGGTGACAGGCCCCCTCCTCGCCCCTCTGTGAGGGCCATGGCAGCCATGACGGATTCCACAGATGGAGCGTGCAAATCGTCCAGCAAAGAGCCCGGCCTTAGAGCAACAAAGAGAGACGGAGAGAAGGAAGAGAGAAATATAGGGGAGAGAGAAAGAGAGAGAGAGACATGCGGGGGAAAAAAGAGAGGGATTGGTGGAGGAGGGAGACAAAGGGGGACTTTGAAAGAAAGAGAGATGGGTGAGAGGGTTGAAAGAGAGAGGCAGAGAAGGATGTATGCGTAGGTGGTGTTTGGTTAAAGGGGAGGGCGCTGTTGAACATTTTTTTTGTTTCACAACATGGAGATGTCGTTTCTTTGGAGAATTCCAGTTTGATGCGAGAAGAGTTTTACAACAACTTTCCATTAAAGTCGTTTTATTTTTACGCATATCATTCTTTACTCGTAAAAACGGTATCACAAACAGTACATTTGTGAAATTTATGGGATGGGGAGTTCAGATCCAAGGTACTGGTACCAGGCTTTTCTCGTCTGAGAAGAGGAGGAATCCAGTGATTCCCAAACCAGTAGGGACGTAACCTATAGGTAATTCCAAAGTGATTAAGGATTTTCCCTACCACTTCGGCATTCTCAGAGTCCAAATCCCTGTGAAATGCTTTGAAACGTGCATGCTGGTCGCAGACTCCAGGGAGATGAGGGTTCCCACACGGCCCTCCACAGGCTTGACTAGAAAGCTTCTTCCCTTGTTATTCTGCGAAACCCTGTTTCGAATAATACCCCCCCCCCCCCCCCCCCCCCCCACCAACCTCCTACCCACAGTACACATCCCAAATTCCTCCTTTTAAAACACCAGCTAAAACACCACTCAGTTAAATTCTCGTTAAAGTCCTTGTTTTTTCTCACAGTGATGTGGTTTGAAGATAAAAATTTGGTGGTGATTTGACAGTTTGGCATACTTGGGTTTAGTATTTACTTGAAGATTTATTAGGGGACATTTCATGGATGTAGTAAAAGTTTAACATTCATTGGGGACTAACTGTTGTGGTCATTTTAACTTTTTGCGGCGTCGGACGTTGAATTTGTGTGTGGCCTAGTTAAAAATGTTAAGCGTTCAATAAAAGTGTAAAAAAAAAGCTCCAAAACGCCTTGAACTGAAGCAAAATCTTTCTAAATATTTTCTCTCTCCACCTCTCTATCATTGTTTAAAGTTTTTAACCAGTTTACTGTTAATGTGTCTGAAGTTTCCTCCCAGCTCTGTGGATGCTGACACTGACCAGCCTGCCGGGGAGCGTATCAGTTTCACATGAGAAGCCCTGAGCTATTTGGGTTTCCTTGTATTTTATTGTTGCTTCTAAGGGGGGAACTAATACAGTGTTGCACAAAAACTTCCCCTTCGCTCCAGGGAATTCATTAAGTGTAACACAAAAAAAAGTCGGCGCGACGCCCTCAATGAACTTCTGAGGTAGCCGAAAGCCTCGGTACATAAACACAGCCTATAAGCTCAGAGTGCACAATAGTATTAAAGTGATCCAACCCAAACATGAAGAGTGGACCCAACAAAAGCTGTCAAGACTTGTAACTTTACAGCAACTCAATCACGCTAATGTGCTAACCCTGAAATATGTTTACCATATTGTGAGCTATTCAACCATTTTATTCAAATAAAATGGACGTTTTTGACCATGGCCTTTTATAGATCGAAACTGTTTCCAAAAACGGGATGTGTGTGTGTATGTGTGTGTGTGGGGGGGTTCTCAGTGTGTCTTTTTAACAGCATGTGTATGTGTCGGTAAGTGTGTGTGGTTTGTTGCGAACAGCCTCAAAGGTCAAAGAAGAGCAAATTAAAGCTTCTTTATATTGGACACACTAGGCTGAGAAGAGAAGCTCTGGATTTTAGTGTGGGCCTAGGCTAACCACAGGGCTAACACAGAGAAGGTGAATATCAAATAATATCATTGCCTTTTCTGGTGAATGACCTCTTACAAATGAGACCAGCATGCACCTGGCTAGTGGGGTGTGGCAATGGAGAGGACTGACATGACAGCCATCTATCCTATTGGAGTTTCAGCAAGCCTGGAGACGAGATCCAATACTTGTTCCTCCTCTTTCTCCCCCCCCCCCCCCCCCCCCCCCCCCAACACACACACACACCCCCTGTCTCGCAGTTCCAAATTAGGCCTTTGTGTCCGACTTAGTCCTCCCAATCGTACTGGCGCGCCTCGGGAAACCTTGTCCTGTGAGATTAGGTGGAAAAGCAGCGAATATTCCCTGTGAATGGAAGTCTGTTCGGGCACAAAACGGAGGGGTTTGGGGAAAGAGGGGAGGGGGGGTTGGCTTTGCATAGGTGGTGGATGGTGGTGGGGGGGGGGGGAGCGGTGTACTCCCATGCAGGGGTTTAAGTAAACAGCGCAATGCGAAAACAAGTGTCACCCTTCTCCATCTTCCTTAACCTCTACCTGGCCTTCATGTCAGATCGAATGCCCTTTGAGAGTCGTGCATTGTGTGGATAGCCCTGTCCGACCCTCTGTTCCATCTCCCTCAACCCCCCTCTGCTCCTGACTGACTCTGATGGCAGAACAGCAGGGCCGGATAGATGCACGGCGAGAACGTCTTACCGCAGACACTTCCTGCATGTGTGTGCGTGTCTCTTTCCTGGCGTCGCTGCTCCCTGCGCACCTGTGCGCGCGTGTCATGGCCGAAACACTAAGAGAACATTCTTCTCCTCCTCCTCCCTCCAGCTAGCCACTCAGACGAGGGCTCGGATGTGGAGTCGGAGCCGGACCTGCCCCTGAAGAGGAAGCAGCGGCGCAGTCGCACCACCTTCACGGCCGAGCAGCTGGAGGAGCTGGAGAGAGCCTTCGAGAGGACGCACTACCCCGACATCTACACCCGGGAGGAGCTGGCCCCAGAGGGCCAAGCTCACCGAGGCCAGAGTACAGGTACACACACACACTCGCACGTGGAATCCTCTCGCTCGCACACTTTCACACACAGTCACCTACACACACACACACAGACAAACTCTTTCACGCACAAAGTGCTACAGTATCTTTATGACCCATATTTCTTTCTGGGAAGATTGGAAGCCTCTTGGCTCTGCTGACAATGTGTATTTTTTCAAAGGGACGGGTTAGAGATTTGGGGCAGTGTTATGTGTGTGTATCAGCGAGTGATTGTGTGTGTGTGTGTGTGTGTGTGTGGGGGGGGGGGGGGGTTGATGGAGCGTTTTGGAACTGACCGAGGAGCGTTAGACTTAGAGCAGTGTCCTGAAAACGCCAGCTCCTTTCTTAAGCACACACGGTCTCTCACACACAGACACACAAACTCGCTCTCTCACACACACATACATGTACAAAGACATACATACTCTCTATCTCACACACACACACACACACACACTCTCACACACATACATACATTCTTGACCCCTCTCATCCTCTAGTCCCGGGGGCCCAATCTCCAGACCCAGCTCTGATCTACAGCCCAGCAAATTCTCCCCTACGGTTTCCATGTGGAGTGTGTTCCTGGCCCAGTGTGAGGTCATTACACATGGAAACAGCTTTGGTACCACCTGCCAATCACAAACCTCAAAGTACAGGCAGCCAACCACAACCTCCCTTGTCAGATACATTTCCCCTCAAAATGCGTTGCTGTCTCGATATCTGTGTATTATTGCAGTATCAACATGTTACTCTTATCATTTGTACTCTCAAGAGTGGGATGTGTAATTAAATGTTTGTTTTGATGGAAGGATTTCCTGGTTTTATCATCTTTTCAATGTGACTGTATTTGAATGTAACACGTACAGTATGCATTTTGTCTCATATACAGAGTAAAGATAATGTGCGGCATTCATGACTTGGTGTACGTGTGTTTATGTGTGTTTATTTGTGTGTAGATGTGTGTGAAGATATGTGTGTAGATGTGTGTGTGTGCTTGTTATGGGAGTGTGATTTGTAGATGCACAGTTACAGATAAAGAGGGCCTTGTTGACTGAGGCAGTCACATGAGCTAGTCTGGAGGGAACCACATGACTCAAACACACACACACACATCGACACACACATAAAGGGATGACATCAGAGTGATGCTACCATGGCTTGGAAATGACTCTCTCAACAGCCGCGGACAACACACCGACACACTCGCAGACACACACAGTAGACACACACACATGCTAACATTGCTATACTTTCTCCTCCAGGTCTGGTTCAGTAACAGGAGAGCGAGATGGAGGAAACAGGCAGGGGCCAATCAGCTTATGGCGTTCAATCACCTTATCCCAGGAGGGTTCCCGCCCTCCGCCATGTCCAGCATTCCACCCTATCAGCTATCAGACACCTCATACCCGCCCACATCCCTATCACAAGGTGGGTCATTTACTGTCAGTAACAGGCTACAACAGTTATGCTAAGTGAATTACCTACACCTCAATAAAGCGCTCGCCAGCACGGTTCAAGCCAGTCAAACACTTTGTCTGTTGTTGTGGAATTCACCGTCTAATTCGTTTGGCCACTTTGTAGCAAAATATTGGAAGGGAATTCCCCTTGATACACTGCTTTCTAAACAGAGTGAGTTGTGATGAGCTCCAGCCGTGTGCCCTTGTCTGTGGTTCTGAACTGCTCTCCGTGCCCCTGCAGTGGTGTCCGAGCAGCCCAGCACAGTGCACCGCCCCCAGCCCCCTTCCCCCCTCCTCCGGACACCAGGGCTCTGGGGGCGGCCAGGAGGGGGGGGTCGGCGTACTGCCTGGCCTCCGGACGGCACGGCTTCTCAGGATACTCGGACAGCTTCGCCCCTCCAGGGGGTCCGCACAACCCCATGAACCCCGCCCTCGGCAACGGCCTCTCTCCACAGGTACACGTGTTACCGTGCACGCACATGCACACGTATGCACACACAGGGGCATGGGTTTCATGATACTTATTGATTTCTATTATGGGACATGTTCCGGACACTTTTGGAAAACTGCAAATACCCCCCCCCCCCCCCCCCCCCCACACACACACACACACACACTTTTTATCAATATATTTAACGGCCGCATCCTCAGTTATTAACAAAAGCTGCCCCAACCATATTTGAAAACAAACCTACGCCCCTGCTCACACACATACACGCACGCACACACACATACATACATATACACACACACACCATGCAGGATGAAAAGGTTGAAGGACAGATGTAGTTCCAGATAATCGCTTGATTGGGAGAGGGGAAGGACAAGGACAGGAAGCGGGGGAATGATCTTGAAGAGACGATGACACAAATGGAAACTGAAAAGACAATTACAGTCAATTAGACAGGCATGAACAGCTCCCATCCCTCTACCTACACATGAAGAGCTGTCCTAACAGGCAGAAAATGAGATTTCTGCTACCCTGAGTTAAACGCTCCAGAGCCATGATAAGGGTTCCACACACACGCGGACACACACACGCGGACACACACACGCACACACACACACACATAAGCACAGTTCCAGGGAGTAATTATTTCACAGAGAGTCATTTCAGGAATACGTGATGATGAGTAACTGACACAGGCTTAATTACGTTGCATGAAATTATTCTTACTATTAGCAGATTGTTTATGTCATCAATTAGTGGGTACTCTGTATGGTTATTGTCAGTCCGCCTGGACTACAACATGTGTCCTTTTCAATCCATCACACTTTATGGACACATAAAGTGAACAATAGAAATGTTTCCAAATCACCATAGATAAACAAAACAATAAAACACATTTACACATCTGCAGCACAAATCAATATACATTTTTGTGTGTGTATGCGTGCCTGTACAATGACGTACCTTTGGATTGATTTCCAAATATACTGTATATTGATCATTACCTTTTACATTTTATTGACTCCGACAAGTTTAACACAGTAGCGACAGACAAAAGTCCAACTCACTTGCTCTCTCTCTCTCTCTCTCTCTCTCTCTCTCTCTCTCTCTCTCTCTCTCTCTCTCTCTCTCTCTCTCTCTCTCTCTCTCTCTCTCTCTCTCTCTCTCTCTCTCTCTCTCTCTCTCTCTCTCTCTCTCTCTCTCTCTCTCTCTCTCTTTACATCTCTCTCTATGTCTCTCTCTCCTCTCCTCAGATACATAGGGTGTTTTTGACCCTGGCATGTGTTTGTGTGAGTAGGGTCATCCACTTCCTCCCCTTTAGTCTGTGTGCAGCTGTCATTGGCACTCAGAAACACACTCATGCGCACACATACACACACACACACACACACACACACACACACACACACACACACACTCACACACAAACATACACACCAACACACCAAACTACTTTACACTGTCTAGCCACTGGGGAGGCGTCTCGTGATTAAACATGTTTGTCTCCACATTCCTCCCGGTTCAAGTGATGTCCTAATATATGAGTAAATAACGTCTATGAGGGATCAGGAATGCCCTGTCTCAGATCCCCCTCCCCCTCATTCCGACATTCCTTGTCCTGCTCGTCTCCCGCTCGCTGGCTGCGCCTGGGCAGACTGTGCGATGCCGCTGGCGACGGCTCCCTTCCAACATGAAACACCCGGCCCGACCTGGCCAGAGAGTCTGTGTCACGCTAAAGAGACCAGGGAGGGAGGGAGGGGAGATATAGGGGAGAGAACCAGAGGGAGGAAGCTGGTCATGGAGGAAAGGCAGAGAGAGACAGTGAGAGAGTGCGACGATGGAAGAGAGGACAACATGGAGGGAGGGAGGGAGAGAGAGAGAGAGAGAGAGAGAGAGAGAGAGGGAGAGGGAGAGGGAGAGAGAGAGAAAAGCCAATGGTAGACCCCAGCAACCCTCCACATACATATTCTATTTAAACATAACACAACCAAAAGCAGGTAATTCTTTAGAAAAATGTTACTGGGGGACAGGGGAACACAACTCCCTTCTCAAAATCAACATGGGCTCGTCTGTCCTCCT
The DNA here is from genome assembly GCF_038355195.1 of Osmerus mordax. NCBI lineage: Eukaryota > Metazoa > Chordata > Actinopteri > Osmeriformes > Osmeridae > Osmerus > Osmerus mordax. The sequence continues at coordinate 4,953,080 of NC_090060.1, forward strand.
GCCTGGGAAATGACTTAAGCGGGACCATGTGTGTGTTTGGATGTAGAATAATATGTCACTTATAAGGCCAGCGGAGCCCAAAGTGCAGCATACCTGCTTCTCATTAGAGCACCAGGAGAGCCCCGAGGTCTGTGCTTAAAGAGGATTTGATGCGTTCATAGTCACCAGGTTTGGATGTGTTTGCGTTCATCAAAGCTCCCAGCTCAGTGATGCTGATTCAATGCAAAGATTAGATGTTTACTGAACATTTGGAGACACATTTTGACGAGTTTGTCCCAAACGGGTCACATTGATGTGTCGGGGTAAGGTTGGGCTTTGACAACCTGGTTGGGGTAGATGATGCCCTATGGCACTTTTCCGTCCAAAGCTCGCCAAGAAATATTCCCCCAAATTTGATTATCTGGCCGCTAATCAACAACAGGTCAAAGCCTATCCTGTATCTACATCTGCAACTCTCACTGCTGTGGTCTGTGTGTTTGTGTGTGTGTGTGTTATCTGTGTTGGTGTATCTTTGCAGATAAGTCGTTATCTCACCCCATGCTTTTTTGACAGAGGCGGCAACGGGGAATTTCTGAAATAAGTGGAGTCGTGGTTCTCAGACAAATTGCTTAATTCTTCCTCTCTCGCGCTTATCTCTCCCTGTCTGGGGAAGGCTCGCCTTCAGCCTTTTGATGTCAGCCAAAGGGAACTTTACTAAGTTAAACAGACCATAAGTGGGTGGAGCAGAAGTGAGTGAGTGTGTGTGTTTGAGAGAGAGAGGGAGAGCCAGAGATGTCATCCACAATGCCTCATCCCAGTCTAAGACTCACCATGTCTAAACCACCCAACACCCCAGCCTGCACATCCTGCCACACGCTCACCCCTGTTACCCCCTCCCCTAACCACCCACCCTATGACATCACCAACACCCTCACCCTCTCTTGCTTCCCCCCCCCCCCCCCAGGTGATGGGACTGCTGAACCCGGGCGGGGTCCCCCACCAGCCCCAGAGCGACTACGCCCTCTCCCCTCTGACGGGGGGCCTGGAGGCCCCCGGGGGCCTGGGCACCAGCTGCTCCCAGCGCCTGGAGCACCTCAAAGGCCTGGAGGGCCTGTCCAGCGTGCCCAGCCTGCCCTCACTGCCCTCGCTGCCCAACTCCCAGTCCTACTGCCCGACCGCCTACGGCTCGCCGGGCTACAGTGTGGACCACGTTGCATCCTACCAGTATGGGCAGTATGGACAAAGTAAGGTCAATACCCTCTCGTTTTTTTTCCTTCCCCCTGTTTTGACTGGGTTTATTTGCACCAAACGCACTTAGAATAATTGCTTGTAACAAGATTTGGGAATTTTGAACAGCAACACTTGATTTAACCGCAGGTTGAAGCTGTTAATAGACACCCAACTATTTCGATAAAATGTTTAACCACTGAGTAAATTCCCATCCAACAATCAATGCTGGGATCTTCTGAAGGAAAGCAAGGCCCCTCAGTTCAGATTAAGGTTACCGTTGACAGGTAACTTTAAGGTTACGTAGTCCACAAGCTATCTACAATGATTGGGGAAGAGGGGGGGGGGGGGGGGGTAGTTTTCAATTTCGGCCTGTGGGGGGGAAGGGAGCGGTAGGAGGGGGGAATCACACAAGCCATACAATTAGGCCCATCCGCCGACCTCCCGGCAACCTCTCGGTAAACGTTGCCCTTCAAAGCCATGGAGTTGCTGAATGGTGTGGCTTTGCAAGGTCAGCAGGTATCGAGTGAATATCTAACCTAATATCCAAGAGGAGGAACGTCTAATGAAATATCACAGGGAAATATCTAAGTGGACAGAAAGACAGGAACCACCTTTTAGAAGTGAGCTGACACACACACACACACACACACACACACACAAGCTCACAAACATACACCAAACACACACACACACACTCACACACACACCCATCAGAGGGACTACATCTTGATGCCATTAATCACTGAGACTCGATACCCATGTGCGGTTGGGACTGAAGGCTGAGGGCTCTTTTTCTGGGGGTGGAAGGATTCTAATACCCTCTGGCAGGACAGCTATTGGAAACAGGTGCGCTGGGTAGAGGTCAGTTGGGGAGCCAGTATCGATCGCTGGTCCTGATTCCAATTCTCCAGGCGCTACATCAAGCCATGTCCCAAGACTCTGGTACGCCTGCCCCCCTCTCCAGACCCCACACACTATGGGCTGGGACTGCTTGCTGATTGGCTGGGACCCCCACCCTTACACCATGCCTGATGCTCTTTCAGCGGTCCTCTCACCCTCTTTATTTCCCAGCGTGCGAACGTGATCTGATGGTTCCTTGTTGTTCTTTCAGGTTCCCTTCATTATCTGAGGCCAGAGATCACCTGAGTGGAGGGCTCCGCCCACATCCTGCCCTGGCCTCGCTTCAGGAACGTGTATGTTTGTCCACGCTGAGGGAAGTGTTTGAGTATCCCGGACCAAATTGACAACTTCCCTCCCTACCTATCCCAACGGGCCTGAGATTCACTCTGACATTGACACTCCTTCTCACTTGATGTAAGGAGAGGAAGATAAGATATGAAAAGAGACTATTAGGAGGCAACGCAAGACCAAAACAAACAAACAAACAAACAAACAAACTGTGTGGATGGTTTGGGTGAATGGTGGAGAATATTCTAGGTGCTTTCCCTAGGTTGTGATGTGGTTTATCCCACATTGATCACCAACTATATTCAGGAACAGGACCACGTCTACCCCATATCAGTCAAGAGAGTCCCCAGGGGCCAAGTACCCTCACTGGGGAACATCTCACCATCAAGGGCCTGCAGAGGAGCTCAACAACAACACATAAATCACAGACTAAAGTTTTAGATCTTAAATCATGTTTACATGCTTAAGGGGTCAAATAAATACAGATGCATTCCATTTCATTTCAGAAAGCAACATGAGGGAAAAAGAGGCCCTGTTTTATTTGACGTTTCATTTATAGATTTTTTTTCCCTGTAAGATTCCATACCACACAGAGAGAAAAGGAAACAAAATCTAAGCCATAGGCAACATATAAACAAATAGATACAAGCAAACAAGAACAAATGAAAAAAAAGGAATCCATTAATCAAACTATGTTTTGAGGTAGCAGAAACAGAACTTTAACGTACACTACAGATGTTAGCTGACTTCCAGTGAACTCTGAATGGATCTCTCTGTCACATTGAAGAAGGAAGATTCTAACCTTTTGTGGGTATAGTAGGATTCCCTTAGAGGTCAAAGGTGACTGAAGAAAGTGACAGATGAGAAAGGAGAGGGCGGGGGGCAAAGTGGTTTTTGGTGTTGCGGGGGTATGAAAAAAAATACAAAAGGGGTCTGAACCCAGTAACAATTCCTTAAAACTAAGAGTTACTGGGTCACGACGAAGTGAGATTCGACACAATGGAAACCAGAGAGCTAGGATGTCAGCTGACCAGAAGTGCAATATCATCACGTACCCAACAGCCAACCATGCAATTAAATTCCATGAAGCCAACCCTATCGTATGTCTCAGCAACATTGGATTTAAATCACATAAAAATCACATTGCAAAATCACATTGCAGCCCCACAAAAAAAGAATTACAAGTGCCTTTGAAGGTATGGTGGGCCAAACAAACAGAAAACATTGTGAACAGGAGAAGGTAGTCTGCACATTGCCATCTTTGAAGTAATTACGACTTGGAAGTTATTCAAAGACCATGTGGATAAAATTAATACAAGGGAAAAACAAAGGCCAACTAAAAAACATGTAGTATAAAGCCAAATAGTTTTTTTTCCTCAAGTGTGTTTTTTTGTATGTCTTGCAAAAACATAAACTCTATTAGTTTTTTTTGTCATGGGCGTATTTATTCTTTTAAAATATATGTCAACAACATTATTCAAAACATTTCTGTAACTTTGTACAGACTACAATTAGATTTTCTATTATTTAGAAATTCTATGTTCACTTAAAGATAGCTGCATCTCTCAACAAACCTTTGTTCAATGAGCACTCAGTGGTAAATTGTACATATGTCTGTATCTGAGGGGAATACAGTGGTTACAATTACAACGGTTCCGTTCATTTTTTTTATATGTATTTTTTTGTATAATTTGACAGAATGTTATGGTGTACGACCTTGCATACAAGCTCAGTACTCTTACTATTTATAATAAAAAATGAAAATACAACCCTGAAAATAGCCCATTCTTTTTTATCTGAAATGAATGCGTTTAAGACTCATTAAGTATGAATGCTGTTTTTGTGTGTGATATTTTGACCATCAGGACTAGGGCTCGAAGTTGCAAGTGACTCATCTCGATCTAACTGACGAACAAATATGTACTTTTCAGAACACTGATCTGAACTCGAAAACCTTTTAAAAATAGCAGGTCCAGAAAAGGCCCCAGACATTTGAATTTGAACACAACAGTCTTATAAATAGCTGGAGACATTCAAACATCTGCATGATCTATTAATACTCACCAGGCCTGACTAGTGTAACAAACTCACTTTGTTTCACAAGCTCTCAAATGAGGAGAATAGCCCTTAGAGCGTTTGGACAAACAGAAACTCCCCCTTGCAAGCACAACCCCACCCACCCCCAAACACACACACACACACACATTCTCATCTCAAGCTTTGGCACCCACACAGGGCCTTCTGTGTGTATGTGCATGAGTGTATGAATATTAGTGTGTAAGAACAAATTGTGTATGCCCATGTGTGTGTCCACCCTGAGGATATCAGCCCTAATTAAAGCATTTGTCTCATTAATTGAGTCTCCTGTCACTGGTTAAAGGGCTGCTGTACTTGTGCCTGACCAGACTGTAGGCTTCATAAACAGAGACTATGTCAACAACAAGACTGGATCATCAAACCAATGTCACTTCTATTTGCTAACCCTGAATAATCGGGCCAATATGAGGGCACACACACGCTCACATTCATACTCACATTCACACACACCACTCAGCCCCCCACACACACTGTGAATGTCATTAAAATAGTTTCATATAACTACACTCTGGGGAACATTAACAAAAATAAACCTTTTTCTATTCACGAGGACGATTCATTAATAAAAGTAATGTCTGTGGTTGAGGCTTAGACTGGGAGTTTACAGGTACAGTGATTTGTCTTGGTAATGGCATCGCTTGATTAGGAAAGCAAACATGATCTTCATGACTATACTGTGCATTTGAGTTTGTGTGTGTGAGAATGTGTGTGTTTTTGGATGTGTATTCATGTGTGCGTCAGCGTGCGTGTGCTCACCTGTGTGTGTGTCAAAGTACTATATGTGGGCACGCATTCTCAGACATATAATGATCTGGAAGCACCTACATTTTTATGTTTCAGTCCTTCAATCAAAACCAGATGAATCCCCAAAAGAAATGGTCCAAACATAAACTTTTTTAATCCAGCACTTTTTTAACATTGTTGTCTGTAACTTATCTCCGGGACCTTTAGACCAACCCTAACCCCCCAAAGGCAGAAAATTAGTTTTTCAACTCAGGGTGGCAAGCTAACATGACCCTAAGATCACAGCAGCAGCTGCTACTGTCACTCCCAACACTGTGTGTGTGTTCATGGGTGTGCAATCATGTGTGTGTGAGCCTGCGCTTGTTCTTCCGAGTGTGCCAGCAGAAAACAAAACAAAAAACTGCTTATTTACACAAATGTCTTCTGTAGGCATTCAGGCCTCATGGCGAAAACATGTTTATCCTGTCTGTTTAGATTTTCATTACATCCACGGATGTGTTTTTTCCGTTGTTTTTGATGTCTGGGCAACCCCCCACCCCAGGGCCCCCCTGTCCAGCCACTTAACCTCCTGACACCTCTAGCAGTCACACAGTCTCTCATCACAGGCTTCCAGGAGGCCTGACCAGGCCTCTCACCCACACTGGGGAGAACTTAACCCCCTGACACCAAGGAGGTGGAAGTGACAGGAAGTGAGGACTGAGAGAGAGACAGAGAGAGAGATGGGCTCAAAGAGATGGTTAGGGAGGGAGAGAGAAAGGCTGGTCCCCCTACCTCATGTTTTCGTAGTAGAACAATATGACAGATCATTGAATGGTGGATTTGTATGCCAGTGCCTGACTGTGTTGTACAGTGTGTAGGTTATCTGAGCCCGCTCTGTTACAGCTGGTCTGACGTCTGCTTGAACGCCCTCTTTGAAGAGCGCCGGTGTTGGCTTGACATGTGGAGGCAGCCAGAGATGTTTTGACAGTGGTGGAGCCAGGCTAAATATCAATATGGAAGACTGGGGGTCGCTTTGGCTCAATCCCTCCCTCACATGGTTGGCGTGTGTGCGTCAGTGTGTGTCTGTGGGGCTAGGCAGGGGGTGAGGGTGTGTGTATGTGTGTGTGTAAAATAAGTGTAGCAATATGTGCATGTGTACAGTATTAGTGCTTGTGTGCAGTGTTTGCACATGTTTACAGTGTGTGTACATAGCCACCCTCCTTGTGTGTCTGCCTTTGTCAGAGAGCAATGAGGAAATGGACAGTGACACAAACCAGAAGGAAAGATATCGTCTCGGGAAGCTGAGAAGAACACTGTCCATTGAAGAAAAGACAGATCCCAAAACAGGAACAATGTGACTGCAAGTAAACAAGACCTTTCTCCCCTGAAGACATGCTGCCACTGCTGGGGTGGGAAACCACTGCAGGGCTGTCACAAGTCTCAAATGCTGTTGTTGGGGTGGGCAAAAATATGTTTCCCTTGTGCTATTTTGTCACAGTGCAACATATTGTCATCGAATAATGTACTGTTCAGATACTTTTTGGTACACACCCCAACATGCTAACTCCTTGTGGGGCATTCATTTGGTCAACATTTATGATAAAAATGTCCACTGTACTGAACTGAAGGGATTGTTTTTGCACCAACAATTATGATGCTGTTCTAACGTAAATTAAAAACATGAATTAAAGAAATTAAATAAAAAAAATGTGACAGTGGCAACTCAATAAAGACTAATGTTATTTATGTTGGACAAACAAAACAAGTAAAAAGTTGTACAAAAACAAAATAAAAAATTGGCATCATCCTGTGTGTCTGCTTTGCGATGTGGCCAGTAAATACAATCTCTGACCACTGACTATAAAACTTGGCACTTCTTATCCTGGATTTTCTGATGTACGATATACAGTATTTTACACAGTTTGCTTTGGATTAAAGTGTCTGCTAAATTAATTAAATGTAACATTTTCATATTTTTTATCTTGTAATCTGCTTCATTTTGTGCTTTGAGCACATGAAGATGAACACATCCTATCTGCCTTCCTACCTAAAACTATGAACTACTGACTCTTTTATTAAAATACAAATGTTGAATATTAAAACTTGTTCCCCATATCCATTTTACTTGCTGGCCTGGAAGTAATTTGAGGCAGAGGTGGCACAGGTCCAAAAGAGGCTAAATTTTAGACATTTCGGGGGCTTTTCTTCGGGACTTGTTTAATGAACAAGTCAACTTCTGTGTCCTATTTGTATTCTTTGTTAATTGACAATGGGTAAACATTCACATACATTTGATTAACTTAGTAGATACTTAAACACAAGGCATACAAATTATAGTTACAGTACATGAATCTACAGTACATGCCAAATTTATGATTGGATGTATTTCTCTTTGGGTCATGTGTCATCGTTTGGGTTATCGTTTCATCTATATCCTGTGGCAAACAAATGTAATCAGTGAGTTTAAAATAATACCACCTACCTAGCTAGCTCGCTAGCTAATAATGTCATGTAAGCTAGCTTTCTAGTTAACATGTAGTAGCTAAAAATGCATACTGCATTATCATTTTATTGTGTGGTGTGACGGACACGTTGAGGAAGTTTGACATGTTTCCTTCCAATACAATCGACGTTTTCGCTAACCATCTGCAACTGACTCGTTTTTTATTAGTCTATGCTCGATAGCGTTAGCAGCAATGAGTTGTTGAGAGGGGTGGTCGATGCTCTGCCTCTGGGGCCGGGTTGGATGTAGCTAGGAGATCACTGTGACTGACAGGTGCATTCACTTGTTGCAGTCAGCGTTTGAAGTAGTGCGTTATAGTCAACAGAGTAAACGGGCTGAAATTTGGTCGTTTTTAATAGTAAATGCGTTCAATACTCCGCTGAGTCGAAAGTGGTGGGGCGGGGCCCTACCACTTTGAAAAGTAGTGGGACAAATACATGCTCGCCACACGTGTGCTGGCGGGTCTGGTTTGAGATGATCCCGAAATTGGGGATGACTATGCAGTGCCTGTTATGCAGTTGGTGCTGAAGATGTCAGTGAAACACACAAATAAAGAGGAAACCCTTTCACCCCTCAGAACTTTGCAGAGTGCCCGGTTCTTGAGTTGATTGTGGCAACAAAACACACTCACACACGTGCGCACACACACACAGATATTCCTAGCATTATTAGAGAGATGTGAAAACGGAATCTGATAGTCGATTTATCCTTGAACTTTTTGACAGCCTGAAAGCAATCTGTAAAACATAATGAGCATCGTAGTCAAATGTAATCTAAAATTCTAAATAAGCTATTTTAAAAGCAAACGGTGAGTTCAAAAACAGAACGAAATAATTACATGTTGAAGGTAATTGTACTTTTTCCGAGTCGGACTGATATCAGCTCATCTGCACTAAATTGAAAAAAAAATTGGGAGGACTCACGTGAACAAATCTATTCGGAAAGCAACTGAAAAGTCACTTCACGTGATCCAATTGCCCTTCAGGTGCGTTTGTATGAAGGTTTGCCAAACTCAAATTTGATTGGTCGTCCAATTTGAGCAAGCACCTTAAAGCTGTGTAAAATGTGTGTTTGTGTTATGTTGGCTAGGGTGGTACTGAGAGGCTGTCTAACATGGTGCTGTGGAATAATTCTCTTTTTTGCTTCTGGGTACTGAAGACTTTGACCTCTTTTGTAGCAGTTTCATATGGAAGTGTTAGAGGTGGGAGCACTTTTAGGTTAACAAATGAAGAGACCGATCCAATGGAAATTGGGACTAAATTTGGAAGAGACTTGCTTCGTCACGCAAATGAGCCCAGATCTCAGACTGGGGTCATAACTAGAAACGGCTCTCTTGCCTTTGATTCTGATGGCCAGGAGGCTAACCAAACCTTAAGCATTGATTGTACGTATACACACCATCCTTCAAGTTGGCCAGCGGGTGTATTAGCAGTTCCTCCACTATATGTAACTTGCTTTTACTGTCTTAGCTCTGCACCTATTGATGAATGCCAAACTGAAACGCATGGGCCCTTTGGTGCAGTGTGCTGATGATGCTATGACCTTGCGGGTGAAGGGAGGGAAGACTCCTCATTTTCTGGTTGACAATGGTGAGATCAATTATGCATTTCTGTGGATTTCCGGTGTAAACGGCTGAAAAGTTTGATCTGCTTTTTACAGGTGACGGGACTTTCGTTCCCGTGACTCGGATGCCTTCTCAGTGTGGCTTCTCTGTGAGACGGTCACGCAGAGATGTGCTATTTGTAGCTACATACCAAGGCTGCCATGTTACTGAACAGGTAATTCATAATGGAAGGAATTGCGACTAAACACCTATTTGGTTGATTTTGAGCCAAGTGGCCTACTTTTCCAACAGGGTGGTGATCATGTACTGCATCTAAAGCTGTGGGGAGAATCCATGAAAATGTCTTGTCCCCTTGAACCTCCTCACCTTTTAGTCTCCTGCCTCATGAATGGCATGGTGTTGAATATGGGTAGACTTGCTGCAGCAGATGCAATCTATGTAAAAGGTAAATTTCAACAGTTTCTTGATCAGTTTGCAAAATGCCAATCAAGGACTTAATGCAATGTACTTTGACAATCATTTTGTACTAATGAATAACTTGTGTTTAGTTTCCAATGCATGGGAGCCCCTGCTGTCATCCAGACAACTTTGTGGATTTACTGTGGTGTCACGTTCTAGCAGATTGCTGATCAGTGCTCCATACAAAGAGCCCTGCGTCAAGATGGAGGTTTAGTGCCAAATTCTGATATTAATATGATCACAAATATGTAAACTGTCTTCCACTAACGCTTGTGTTTTTACAGGAGATGGCGTATGTTGTCCTGTTGATGAGTGGCCAAGAGTTTGGCGTATCCTGCCCATATCCACCTGCTGCTCCGGCAACAACTGATCCCCAGACGCCAGACCTTCCTTACCCTCGGTCTCCAGGGTCCCCCAGACCATTCCCAATTACTGCAGGCACTTCCAATTCTGAGTCAGTAGAGCTGCTTCCATACCCTAACTTCCCAGTAGCTGCACCCACTGATCCCCAGACTCCATACATTCCTAACCCCAATTTCCCTGGCCCTCCTCAGCATCCACAGTTCCCTGGTCCCCCTCAGTTTCCAGTATCCCCTCAGTTTCCCGGGCTGCCAGGTTCTCCAGGGTCCCCTCAGTTTCCCGGGCTGCCAGGTTCTCCAGGGTCCCCCCAGTTTCCTGGGCTGCCAGGTTCTCCAGGGTCCCCCCAGTTTCCTGGGCTGCCAGGGTTCCCTGGTCCCCCCCAGTTTCCTGGGCTGCCAGGGTTCCCTGGTCCCCCCCAGTTTCCTGGGCTGCCAGGGTTCCCTGGTCCCCCCCAGTTTCCTGGGCTGCCAGGGTTCCCTGGTCCCCCCCAGTTTCCTGGGCTGCCAGGGTTCCCTGGTCCCCCCCAGTTTCCTGGGCTGCCAGGGTTCCCTGGTCCCCCCCAGTTTCCTGGGCTGCCAGGGTTCCCTGGTCCCCCCCAGTTTCCTGGGCTGCCAGGGTCCCCTGGTCCCCCCCAGTTTCCTGGGCTGCCAGGGTCCCCCAGACCATTCCCAGTAGCTGCACCCACTGATCCCCAGACTCCAGACCTTCCTAACCCCCCTTTCCACGCCCCTCAGCATCCAGAGTTCCCTGGTCCGCCTCAGTTTCCCGGGCTGCCAGGGTCCCCTCAGTTTCCCGGGCTGCCAGGGTCCCCTCAGTTTCCCGGGCTGCCAGGGTCCCCTGGTCCCCCCCAGTTTCCCGGGCTGCCAGGGTTCCCCGGTCCCCCCCAGTTTCCCGGGCTGCCAGGGTCCCCTCAGTTTCCCGGGCTGCCAGGGTTCCCCGGTCCCCCCCAGTTTCCCGGGCTGCCAGGGTTCCCCGGTCCCCCCCAGTTTCCCGGGCTGCCAGGGTCCCCCAGACCATTCCCAGTAGCTGCACCCACTGATCCCCAGATTCGAGGCCTTCCTAACCCTCCTTTCCCTGGCTCTCCTCAGCATCCAGGGTCCCTTCAGTTTCCCAGGCTGCCAGGTTCCCCCATACCATTCCCAACTACTGCAGACTCTTTTGATTGTGAGTCTGTAGAGCTGCCTCCATACCCCCAGTTCCCAGGCTTCCCTCCACACCCCTAGTTTCCCAGACTATTCCCAACAACGGCCACTATGAGAGCTGCACCCGCTTGTCCTCAATTCCAACTACAAGGAAAGGCTGCCCCAACCACTGCAGACACTTCCGATTCTGAGTTATCAGCTGCCTTTTCACCCCTGATTCCCGGGCTTCCTTCTATTACCCATATCATTTCCAGCAACTGCCACTACAAGTGCAACGCCAGGGCTTCCCGACCCCTCTTCCCCTGGGTCCCCTCAGTACCCCATTTCCGAAATTTGTACCCACTGATCCCCAGCAGCCACCTGCTACTGCAGCTCCTGGGTCGGTTGATGCTGCCCTTTACACGGTGCAGAGGGTCCCTCCAGTGTACAACAGGTTCCAGGCCTATGCTTCCCTTTAGTCGCGTTAAACCGGCTCCAGCAGGTACCCCAAGTTTTCACCACTGCTGGTGTTGAGGACCAGAGAAGGATTCCTGGGTTTGGTTCTCACAGGTGCCCTCCCTCCTCCACCTGCTCCTGAGGACTCATAGCAAGTGACTCAACAATTATTTTAAGTAGTTGTTTTAACTTGGCATTTGCACTTATTAAAATTATTCTCAACTTTACAACGACTTTTTACTTTATGGATTCACTTCTGTGTAACATGTTGATCAGACACTATTAGCCAGACATTGTTTTAAACTTGTTGGGTGTTTGACATGCAGGATTGTCACAAGTCCTTACATTTAAATTGACAGCTCAACTTCACTTGATTGAACCATTAGTGGTATGAGTTTGCTTTGGTTAGCCACCCACTGACATAAGGGTTATTTTACTTTCAGGAGAATATTTAATTTGGTTTGAGTGGACAAGCCTGTATGTTTTTCAAATGTTACTCTAATTGCGTACACCTGCTTCCACCTTGTATGGTAAATCTTTACTGGAAGAAGTGTTTAACTAGGTATAGAAATGCTTCTCTATGCTCTAATATCCTTATCTACAATACATCCATAAAATTGCAGCTTTGCAACTTTGTCCCCATGGTCCTTTAGTAATGCAAATGAAAATTTATATTACTGAAGGGAGATCAGAACTGTAAAAGTGATATCACACGGCTCATCTTGAGCACTTCCTGCAGCCTCAATTACTTGAAACTGTTGTAGAAATATAGAAGTTTGGATTTGTCTAAAGACTTGCATTTCAACTTGGCCAGTGTTCAGAAGGCTGACATTTTGGGAATATATAATTTTAAATTAACTGTCAGAGCTGACTTTCCTTGTCAAAGTATGAATCAGATATGGCCAGTGTTCAGAAGGCTGACCTTTTGTCCAGATGTAGTTTCTGAATGGATTCAAACATTTGACCTTTCACCTACCAGAACAACGTCTTATCCAAGTGATCTATTCACAATGTTGTCATGTTCAGTTGTATAAAAAAGTTTCTCCAATGGAGATTACCAAGGAGATCTTGAGTTATTGGGCCAAATAGGTTACTAGAATATCAACAAACACAATAGACTTCTTCCTGATGGAAGCATTCTAATAAGCAGACTCAATTATGTGAGGAAATAAGGTACACACGTCACACATGCAGAGCAGGTATTCAGTCACACACAAATACGCAGTACACAACCACAGTGTACTCAACCCCAAACTCAAAGATTTAGTTTTTCTGAATTTCTAAAACACTAAACCTCATTCTCTGAATCTAATGTTCAGTGGCCTAAACCCATTTGTCGAATCAGACACACTTTTGGCAAAACTCATTCTCACTCACTAAAAACATTTTGCACTGTGATCCCCTTGTAAAATGGTAAACACAGGCTGCAAACAGTACAAACATCTACAACATTGTTGTCATCTGTAAAACACAATGACTCAAAATTGTTCACACTTGTTTCTAATGATGTGATCCTCTGGCCGGATCCAGTACAAAGACGTGATGCTGAAGCAGAATACAGACTGCAGTTGCACAACATTTGAGTTTACTGTCTTTTACTGTACGTTTACTGACTAAATGTAAATGTAAAAAATGACTAAATGTACTGTAGTTTGCTTTGTTTTTTGGGTTTTTGCAGATGGACTACTGTATTTTCATGCAAGTGGAGAATATAAAGACATACAATACTGTATTACTTAAAGTACTTACAGTATGCAATTGATTCAAAGTACTACAGTAAGTTGTGATTGTTCTACTTTCTTTATTGCGAAATGCGTTCACTGCAGTATGTACAGTGAACATATTTTTCTTTAACTACATGCCCTGGATGCTATGTTCTTCATATTTTTGTGTTGTGTCTAATGAGTGCTCCATAGTGTTTATATATTGATTTGCTGTGTTTATGATCTGAAAGCATTGTAAAATTTTGAGCACAGGTTAAATGGTTGAGGGGCAAGTGTTTGATTTTGCCAGAAGAGTCAGAGGTTTTGGAAATGTAGTTTGGAAGATTTGGTTTTGTGTTCAGTTTTGAGAAAATGGGTGACCGTTTCAAGAAATTTGTTTTAGCAATTGTGAAAAACTGTAATTTGTAAAAATGCTGCATGAATAACCATTGCATACAGAAAGAGAGACAATTTAAATGTTTATGTAGAGAATTATATTTAATTCACCGTATTGATTCTGAAGGACATTCAAGGTGTGACACTACTTCACCGCTACATAAACTGAGTCAACATTAGTTGTTTACAGTTTACAGTTTCACAATTGCTAAAACACTAAACCCCATTCTCTGAATCAAATGTTCAGTGGCTTAAACCCATTTGTTGAATCAGACACTCTTTTGGCAAAACTCTAAACACATTGTCATTCACTTACAACATTTTGCACTGTGATGTACTTGTACTGCAAAATGGTAAACACAGGCAGCAAACAGTAAACACAGCTACAACACAGTTGTCATCTGTAAAACACAATGACTCAATTGTTCACACTTATTTCTAATGATGGTTTGGGACAATATGAGCTTCCAACGTGGTGTCCGTATACAAGAATAGTTCAACATCAACCAGCAATTTTTACTGTAAATGTTTGCCTTCCACCATACAACCCTTTTCTCAACCCAATTGTAGAGTTTTTCTCTGTGTGGCAGTGGAAGGTCTCAAATCAAATCAAATGTACTGTATTTGTATAACCCTTTTTACAAGCAATATCACAGAGTGCTTCACATACGCCCATACAACTGCCCCTCAGCCAACCTCAACCCTCAAGGAAGACAAGAAAAAACTCCCAGAAAAAAACTCACTAGAGGAGAAAAAATTTAAGAAACCTTGGGAGGAGCAATTCAGTGAGGGATTCCCTCCTCCAGAGATGGTTGGTGAAAGAGAGGTGCAGAACACAGGCTAAACATAGTCATACATCAGGAAAGTGTCGATGGGTGTTGAATCACAGGTCTCTGACCGAAACCCATATACCAGGGTAAATCTCCTACAGGCACAGGAATTGGCCTGTGGCGACATAGGTGTGGAGTGTTTTCAAGGCTGGATCCAGAACACCAGAGGGTTTTTACCCCATTTTTTATTTGTTCTTTGTTGACAGTAATAATTTGTGATGGTTACTGTAAGATTACATTTTTTGCTAAATGCATTTACTGTGTATACATAAACACATTTTTCTTTAGATGTAACTACATGCCCTGGATGCTGTGTTTTTGTGTTGTGTCGAATGATTTCTCCATAGTGTTTATATATTGATTTGTTGTGTTTATGATCTGAAAGCCTTGTTTGATTTTGAGCACAAGTTAAATGGTTTAGTGGTGAGTGTTTGATTTTGCCAGAAAAGTCAGAGGTTTTGGAAATTGAGTTAAAAGATTTGTTTTTGTGTTTACAGTTTTGAGAAAATGGATGACTGTTTCAAGAAATGTGTTTTAACAATTGTGAAAAACTGGAAGAACCTACCATTAAAACAGTCACACTGTGTCACAACTGTGATAGCGTATGCAACCTTACACATTTCAGCAAATGCGAGATGGCAACGTTCAATTTTGTTAACATCAAGAACAATACTGGACCCAGATATAATATGCTGTATTTGCCTTGATACCTTGAAACCTAAGACTGACAGTAAACTAGTCCCACACAGGTCTAACATGTCAGGGGTCTTGGCTGTCTGTCAGGGAAATGACGGGTCTAGAATGGGAAGTACTGATGTCATCACAGTCCTTTAAGCTGTTGCAGCTTAAAACCAAGGCAAATCTTTTTTCACACTTTATTCGTTTGTAATCATGGCTTTAAAGCCTCCACCCCATTTAAGAGTCGACCAAGACACAGCACAACTAATCAATCATACATTTCACAAGAATAAATTCACGCATGGACCTATGTAACTTTAGACCTAAAATATCATTGGGACTATTTGAGAAAACCTTCCTCGATAACTCATGTTATGTAAGTGCTTTGTGACTGCATATTGCATCACCACACTGCTTACATCATTCAGGCTTGAGGTGAGCTCTGAGATAGAAATGCCACAGCAGCAAATGCAGCCATGTAATTGTGCTGTGCAGCGATGGTGTTCCTCTCTGCTAAATACACTGGATAGCAGAGAAGAGGAAGGAGAGGAGCCAGTGGAGGCAGGCGGAGATGGAAAACAGATGTACGGAGAGTAGAGATGTTGTGGAAAATTTCCTTTGAAACAGGGTGTGGTTGAAGAAGACAAATGATGATGTAAGTTGTTTGGAGTTTGGGGGAGATCAGGGACGAGAAAAAGGAGAAAGTTGATTGGGGCCTAGATATCTGTCCAATACATCATTTTGTGTGTGTTGCTGGTAAAACAAGATCTGTATTGGCTTTATTTACCCTCATTACAGTTTTTTCTGATTGCTTAGACGCAACATTCAAGGAGCAAAACAGCAGCCCAGATCTGGACAACTATAAGCACATTCTCAGCTTCACACTATTTGCTAAATACTACACACATTGTTTTGCAAATTGCTAAACACACTTTTCTACATTAGACACAGAAATATAAGATTGTCACTTAATTGCCTTTTCAGGACACTGCCTTGTAAAATGCCACACATGTGAACGAATGGATCAAGCACGGGCGTCAGGTGTACTAGAACTAAAGTGCTTAATTGTAAACATACCAATCAGGTGTAACCACTATAAAAAGGCAACAGGTACCTGTCCTCATCAAAAATGGAAGGCAATGTTTCAGGAAGAGGGAGAGGGAGGATGAGAGGGGTAGGCCATGGAGGAAGAGCGGTAGGGAGAGGGAGAGGTAGACCTGGAGGCCGTGGAAGAATAGGGCCAAATTTACAGTATCTAATGAAATTTGAACAACATTGGTTGACCATGTTGTGAACCATGGGGCAACATTGAAAGAGGCTGGACAGAGAGTTCAGCCCAACCTCAGCAGATATACTGTTGCAACAGTAATTTGGCCATTTCGACAAGAGCACAGGTGAAAACTACGTTTCTCTACTGTCTCCACGACAGTAAAATGTAGCCTACTATATGCACTACATCAGCACTTTTTTTATCCATTCACTGCAGTCCATGATTGAAACAATGTTCTGTATTTCATTTGCTGTATGCTTGTATGCACAATTGTATTTGCTGTGTTTACAGTATGTAGCCTACTATACAGTATTTGATGTGAAATATGTTCTGATCTCCTGCACAAAATGCAACCTTTACGTAGACAATGTGGAGAGTACAGTACATGTTTTCATAAGTGTGCAGTACTGGTCTTGTGTGTTGTGTTTGGTCAACATATTCATGTACTTTACATACTCTACTGGAACAAAATCTCTGACAAAATCAAGCAGGTTATATCATTAGAAAATAGTTTCAAAATGTTTTAAATTGTGCACAACAGTGTGTAACTGGTTCAAACAGAGTCCAATCTTATGAACCCTGTGTGTGGCATACGGTGACAGAATTGGGTTTTTATACATGATTGTATAGTTTTTAACGAAGTGTTTCATTTTGCAAAAGATTGGAGGTGTTCTGCTACTTGTGTGAATTGAATTGTGTGTTTTGTTTTGACAAAGTGCAATTGGAAAAAACTGTAAATCAAGAAACTGTGCCGTTCGTTGTCATACACACCCGCTATGGAACAATTTCCCTTTTAACTCCTCCCCCTTCATGCACAATATTTGTCGGACTTGAGGGTATAAGGAAACAAAATGATCTACCTAACCAACATGCATTCTACCACCTTATAAACACCATTATTTGTGTGTGTGTATATTTCAGTGGGGAAGGAGAGAGGGACTGAGACATTCCATCGACGTGAACGTTAGCGAGAAAGAGAGAGAGAGAGAGAGAGAGAAAGAGAGAGAGAGAGAGAGAGAGAGAGAGAGAGGGAGAGAGGGAGGGAACCAGAGAGAGAGAGAGAGAGAAACAGAGAGAGAGAAACAGAGAGAGAGAAACACAGAGAGAGAGAGAGAGAGAGAGAGAGAGAGAGAGAGAGAGAGAGAGAGAGAGAGAGAGAGAGAGAGAGAGAGAGAGAGAGAGAGAGAGATAGAGAGAGAGGATCTGGGAGGTGTGTGGGTGAGGATAGTTTTTGGGAGGTATGTGATGTAAAATGGTTGAAGTGGAATACCAGCTGAGACCGGCCAGGGCCATGAATCAGGCTGAAGCACCGTGACGCAGCAACTATCACACATGCCAGATGTGCCTGCTGTGAAAGACCTGTGATGGGACACACACACACACTCATGCTTGCACACACACTGGTAACACACAGTGTGAACACATGCGCGCACACACACGCACGTCCACACATACACACACACACACCCACACACTGTGACACATATACACACTTGGACCCAAACACAAAGAAACACTCAGTAACAGACACACACATAATGACACACAGACACACACACTTACACAAATTGGAGGCTTTCAGAAAATGTTACCACAATAATTAGATCTCACAAATCACAGGTTGCATACTATATGATACAATAATATCAGCAAAGGCTAGCGAATTTCATGTAAAACTATCCACTGGGCCCACACACACACAAAAGAACATTACATGTTTTTAGCAGTAGGAGACGGTTTAGATAACAAACTCAGTATACAGCATAATTAACGTTTTGTGTAAAAATGTAACCACCATTTCATCTTCATTATGGCCTTGTTACTGTTTAATTGCCCCTAAAAGTGTGAGGGTTTTAGAGCAATGAATGGTTTCCTCAAGCATATCGTCCCTGTCTGCTTGCGTTACGTCACCGAGACTCTGTGACTGATATTCAAGTCAACCCAGATTGAACCCACATGATTCTAGTTTATGAGCCACAAACGAGATGAAGCGCAAAAAATGATTCTGACTTTATGGAGTTGGAGAATTATGGATTTCAACATGTTGTTTCTTGCTGAAGGTCGTTGACGAAAACACACCGATATTTGATATTCGTTTGGTTTGGCAGTTAGGCAGTCAAGTGTCAGTAGTAAAAGGACGATAACTGAGAGAGGAATGTATGCCCACGTGTCAAAATGAACATATGTTCTTCCTTGAGCAGTAAGCTGCCAGCTCATGATAGCTTTTATTGATGCATTAAAGACAAGGCCGTGCAGTGTTATAGACCTTCACATTTGGAATTTCGATTGGTCTTGGCTCATGTAGGCTCTCATGTAGGCTGCCCTACTGTACTGCCGACTTCGTAGTAGGCCTAGGCTGCATTATTATACACAGTTGGCTACACACACGCTCACACTCATGCAGTCGGACACATTCATGTAAATGGTTTATTAATATGAACCATGATCATCTACGCTAACGAAACACTGTAAATACGTTAAGCTCAGTTTTTGGTCCATCTTGAAGTATTTTACCATGGACATTCTGATTTAGCCTAGATATAATTTTGTTGTTGTTGTGTCACATGATATGGGTCACATTTTTTATTCCCGAACTTGAAAGGTGCAAGACAAGAGACGATGCGTTTCAGTGGATTCAACGGATGTTGCCTACGTGATTAGTTACCTGATTAGTTACGAATATTTAATTAATTAGTGTAAACAAATCCAAGATCTTTGCCTGTAGTACTTTTTGCTCATTAAAACAAGGACATTTGGTAAACTAGGGATCGGGCTGAAACGGCTTGTCGAACAAAACCCGGCTTGGTTAGTCGTAACGTAAAGTCGTAAAAGTCAGACGTAAAAATGTTTAACAAGTTTGTGTATAGCATTAGTTATTGTGTAGGCTATTACATTAGTTGTTATGTGTAATTTAGGCAATATTATTATGTGTCAATTTAAATGCCGGTATTTGATTCAGAATGAGTTTCAAAAACCTCTCCAAAAGAAGGTAGCGCTGCCTTAAGTTATAGTGCTGCTTGTCCTGAAAAACAATACATTTACAAAAAACTTTGGTTCCTTATTTGCTTGAATTAAAAAAATATATAAAATCTAGATTTTTCACTTTATCCGACCACGAAATTATCAGGCGTATTATTACTTTGGTTTGGTTGGTTCGTTTGGTTCCCTATTACTCGAGATGGTGCGTCATGACGCAGGAACAGATGTCCACGCTGAACGTAATGGCCAAAATAGAAACACTGCTCAACACTGACATCTTTTGACATGTTGCTATAACTGCAATTCTTCCGAGTTTGAAAAGTATGTTAAAATAACACAAAATCAAAATAACCGGGGCGTGGAATTGAACTTCGGGCTTGTTTAGTGATAAAGTGTAAGTGTTTAGTGTACAAGTCAGTGGCTTTTCGTATTCACTTGTAAACTTGTTGAGGATCCTGTATCCACGTGATAGCATTCATAAACTTACCGAAAGCCTGTCTTCTGAACAGTATTCTGTCCGGCCACTAGAAGGCAGTATAAGACTGCAACTCAATTAGGAGGTCAACTTTCTCCACACATTTGCACCCACAACGTATAGGAACACCTGATTCAATCCAGACTCATCCAGAATCCATCCCCAGAGTGGTAAGCATGTTCTATGCAGCGCTGCACTATATACTGTTGCTGCTGCCATAGAGCTGTCAAAGCAAAAGTCCCCCCTCCCCTCACCACCAACCCCTCCCTCCCTCATTTTATCTGGCACCTACCTTGGCATCCCATGGTGCACCTGTGTGTTCCTCTCTCCCGGTGCTGCATCCCTGCCCGGACTGCTAATACCTGCCTTGTACCTCATTAGAATGTCCCGTTTGACTCCGGCCATCTGCGCCAACCGGTGGCGCTGTCTCTGCCAAGCGTTTGATGTGACGGCGCTCTCAGACGGAGCGCAGGCTGATGCGCACTAGCTAAAAAGACTTGAAAAGGCCGGGTTTGGTTTTGAAGTTTTAGCAGGGGTGAAAAAAAGTCAGATGTTCTCATCTAGGATGATGCTGTCTGGCTCTCCTGTCAGTCTGCTCTGGAAGTGGCACTTAGGGAAGATGGAATGAGCGATGGAGATGTACCTGTCAGACAAGCACGAACACACACACACACACAGGCACAGGCATATACACGTGTTTGCCAATAGACTAACACTCTAAAATACATCCTCCCCACTCCCCCAGCAGACCCCCCCCTCCCCCCAGCCACCCCATTTACACCTACCCCCCCCCCCCACCCCCCCACCCACCCCCGACAAGTAAACAAAGCGATAGTCGTATAAACGTGTGGATGTATGCGGGGCCCAGTCCGTCCACAGATAATGGAGCGAGGGCGAGGGAGGAGGGGGAGAGAGCACTTTAAACACCATAATGGCCTCCATTCCATCATCTAGCCTTCCAGGGCCCGCCGCTCCAGGCCTCGCAGCGCGAGTGTCCTGCGGAAACATAAAACCCCATAAATGATCTCCCTCCCTCCCTCCCTCCCTCCCTCCCTCCCTCCCTCCCTCCCTCCCTCCCTCCCTCCCTCCCTCCCTCCCTCCCTCCCTCCCTCCCTCCCTCCCTCCCTCCCTCCCTCTTCGCTCTCCCTTTTTTCTTCCTGATGCCCTCTCTCTTTTTTTCAATATCATCCTCCCACAATGCCTTCCTTCACAGCAGTCCTTCACGTTTGGTTCATCCCCTACTCTGCCTCTGTTCCCTCTCCTTGTCCGCTTTAGTTTCGCTCACCCACTCTTTCCGTCTCCACCGCGGTTCTTACCTGCACCCCCCAGTCCTCAGCTTCCTAGCCCCCCTCTCCTTGTCTCCTTCTCCTCTCCCCTGCCATTCCCAGGGTTGACTAGCTGCGGTGTTGACCCACTTAGCCGGTGTTGGGACGCGTGGGGTCGGCCGGTGCGACGTGACCGTGCGTGTTCGACCGTTGCACGCACCGCGATTAGCCGTGTGTGTGGGGGGTGGGGGGGCACATGCTACCCCTCTGCCACCCCCCCCCCCCACCCCCCGCCCCGCTTGACTCCGCTGACGCCAGCTGCTCTCATGTTCCACGGCGCGGTGTTGAAGGTAAATATTTTTACAGCCCCGCTGATCACAAGGACTTCTGGGACGGCACCTCCCTCCACAGGATGAAATATTCATCTCTCCCTCCCTCCCTTTCCCTTTCCCTCCATGTCCAATGCAGTCTTTCGCTCTCCTTCCGTAATTCTTTTGCCCTCTACCTCTTCTTTGGTCCCTTTTCTTTTCCTGCAGACCCTCTCTCCTTTACTACCCTTTCTCTCTATCTCTCTTTCTCAGTCCATCAAGTCTAATTCCCATTTTTTGTCTTTCATCACTCCCTCCCTCCTTCACTCGCTCTCTATTTATCCCCAGTACTGCTACAGAATGCACTGACCCGTGCCTTTGATAATAATGGTCTGTGTGTGTTTCCCCCCTGCAGATCTATTTGAACCACAACCAACCACATTACACAGCTTACATATTTACATCCAATTACAAGTCACATGTACATACAAAAGGAACATATAGAAACCCTGTGTAGATGGTATGAGAGAGTGTTCCCTATGCTGGGAGAGGGCTGCCTGGGATGTGGATCTAAAACCTGAGTTTCATCCTCCATGTTTTCCTCCCCTGTCATCTTCAGTCAGTCCCGGCATCACTCCCTCCTCTCCCTCCACCCCTCCGCCGTCCTTGGCACGGTCTTCCCTTCCCTCCGGAGCAGAACAGCAACTTAACCTGCGTGGTTGGTGGGAGAGAAGCGGGGGACATGAGGGAAGAGAGGGCCGTCATGGGAGGCGAGAGGGTGAGGACGAGTGGGCGGGGTGTGGTGGTAGCGGAAGTAGGGAGGGAGATGAATGACAGGAGAGCGCAGAGCGAACCTGCCGCCCCCCTTCGCCGTGATGAATATTTGATGGGCGGACTAAAACCAGCGCGGTGAACTCTGAACGAGTGTGACAGCTGGAACTGCTCGGAGAGGAGCGTGTTACCGCGGAGACCAGCAACAGGAAGAGCGGGGGGATTTGAGGGATAAGGGGCCCTTACAGTATAGGCAAACCTACAGACTAAACAGTGTTCTAATGTAGACCAAAACACCTGTTCAGAAAGAGGGATGGGACGAGAGAGGGAAGGAGAGAGAGAGAGAGAGAGAGAGAGAGGGAGAGAGAAAGAGAGACAGAGAGAGAGGGAGAGAGAGGGAGACAGGGGGAGGGAGGGAGAGAGAGAGAGAGAGGGAGGGAGGGAGGGAGGGAGAGAGAAAGGAGAGAGAGCAGATGAGGTTAGATGAGCAGATGAGGTAGTTCTCTGTTACCACTGCCCTCAAAACAAACTCTTAAAATGTAGGAACACATCCACATGTTACACACACGCACTACCCTCAAGAGCAGGATTGGCTGGGTGGATGGTGTTGCAGCGGGAACACACACACTATACACACCACACACACACCTCGGTAGGGGCACATTGAAATATTGATGGAGGCTCTTTCGTTGCCTTGATGAAAAATCACCTAACAATAAATGTTTCATCACTCTCGATGCATCACCCCCCATTTCTAAAATATGAAGCAATTCGCTATGGAAACACAAACACTGGGGGATGTGTCTGACCATGTGACCTGTTCTTACTTACTGCAGCCTGAGAGAGGGGCAGCGGTCACAGAAAACAAGAAGTTGTGTATCAGTATTCCAGCTAGCAGGCCAGCCAGCCATCTTGCTCTCTCTCTTTCTTTCTCTCACACACACCCAGATACAGTAGTTCTGCCCATATTGAAGTTTGCTTATTCCCCCAGTAGGCCCTAAGAATGAATCACGAGACAAGTATTTATGACTGGAGGTGTTTTGTTTCTGGGATGTCTACATGACGTTCAGTCAGATGTTATATATCTGTCAGTAAACCTGCATAAATATCACCTCATAGCAGAATTCTGATATGGTTTCAGATAAGTTGTGGCAATAATTAAGCGGAAAATGGATGCCCATTTGTTTGTTGTGATAAACCGGCAGCATGGCCACATTTCCCGGGTTCAGAACGAACACCATATTGAAGAAATAGACGTAGGCATTCAGGTTAGTCCACTCAATAGACATCAAAGCGGAACTGATTTTCAAACCATTCTTATTCAAAACTTTGAGTGAGAAGACTGATTGCAAAAGTTTGACGACAACTACGTTCCTAATCGTAATGTCATTCATGAGCGCGCATGCTTCTACCAGCGAGTGTAACAGCCCGGGGAGAGGGTGGAAGCTTATAGGATTGGTTGATGGATCACTGTGATTAGGGGGCGCTCTGGCATGAGTGCATTCGCGACAGAATTGTGATGATGGGACTCGTGGATCCCGAAAACTGCAGTTAATGTCCTCATTCTCACTGAAATAAACTGTGCGCCTGTGGGCAAGAGAAAGCAGCTTGTTACTTGCAACGTAAGAAATAAGAAACCAGAAGCCTGCCGCAAAAACGACTTCCAGGTACGAAATCTGACCACTGACCGACCCGAAGGCACCTGTGACAGGTGCGGGCGAGAAAGTCACCAATAGCAGGACAATGTCCCGCATTGAAGCCTACTTGCGGTAGGCCTACGTTTTAGAAAACCGGACTTGAAGCCTATTTTTCTTATTTGTCTTTCAGAGATTGTCGAGAAAACACCTTGCTTTGAGGTTCAACTAGACACAGTACACTGTGAGATACTAAGTCACATGAGCCCTAAGTCATGTCAAATTTAGTAGGCTTGAGTTTGCCATTTTGTGATTTGAACATGTTCTTAAACGCAGTAGCCTATACCTTAGATGGTTGTTTTGTGTTGTTTATTGATTTCCAATATTATAAAGTCATATGTAAAAAGACTATTTTGTCCACTCCCTTGTTGATTCGAGTATTAAAAACATTTCTCGTTACAATACATTTTGAATACATTTAAAAAAAGTGTGATTATTTTACGATTAACTATAGACAATCATTTGAGTTATTTGACAACCCTACTTTAGATACAATAATGAGAAAGTAGTCACATATCAAATGTAGTTAATGTTTTGAAACTCTGTATGTCCTTTGCTATGCAACATGTACTTTGTCCGGCCATGGCATGTCCACATGCTATGGAACATTAGATGTTTAACATGCCTCATGCCAGCGACACAAATAGCATCTGTCACCTTAGCTCTGGGGACACTCCATTAGAGTCAACACTATGGAGAATCTAATTCAGAGCATGGCAACAGTCATTCAGGAAAACAAAACTGGCCACTATTGTTATATTGGCCACATAGAAATACATGTAATAACTAAATTGGCACATTTAATCCTTCATAAGATTCCTGCAGAAATGACATTTGGAACTGTTATGTTTGTGGTGGACAATTTGTCTAGTTGTTAAGTGCTCTGCAGTTAGCTCACTGATAGCTGCTTCAATAGATACACATGTATTCTTAGTTTACTGTTGGGAGTCTTGCCAGGCCAGTTAAGGGTGAAGTGAAAAATGTCTGAGAGTAATTTTGCTGTGTGGTAACAACAAAACACATCTAAACGGAGCAGACATTTTAGAGAGTAAAAAAAAACTTGCAGTGTCAAAAATATGTATTTTGATGTTCCTCAGCACCTTTTGTGCTGTTTTAGAAAATCTGTGTTCATGCATATACACTTATACAATTGATAGAGTGGTCAGTGAAGGGGTTATCATATATATAACTGTGCTTTGAGTGTTTGAACCTGTTCTACCAAACATGCCAACTATCCAGTGGTATATTATAAATGTAACAATGCTAATACGAAATTGTCCAGTCATGGAAATTCTTCACTCTACAGTTGTTCGTGATCATAACACACATCAAAGCACAATTGTTGTGTTTGTGTATTATTGGGTGTGGTGTGTTTGAAAAAAGGCCAGAACTTGGGGAATATTTCCATTAAAACTGGCTGCAAAAACTAGAAGTTGACACCCTATTTGCCCCCCATCATTGTCCACACAAGCAACTGCTAGTAATCCAATAGGCAGCAAGGTCAGAGGTTATCACTAGGCAGACGTGGGAGGTAAAGGTAGCTGCAAATGGCCCCCCAACACCTCCTTTGGTCTTCTCCTCCCTGTTCTCTCACCCTCCATTCCATTTTCTATCACCTCTTTCTCTTCCTAGCCCTCCCTGAAGCATACCTCCTGTCTCCTGTCTTTTACCGAACAAAGCATCTCTGCACCTAGGAGTCACTCAACTTCTTACAAAAGAGCAGAGAGAAGGGGCAGTGCTGTGTGTATGGCCACATTTGGCATCCTTCACGGACCAAAACAGAAAATACAGCATCATGTTGAGTTTTAACACTCCTGTCTTACACTGAACACTGACATATTTAGATTGGGACTAAATGTCTCCTTCCAAAGCATAGCTGCAGAAACCTTTGTGAAGTAACAAAAGAGTAAATGCTATTGTATTGCTGTTTTGGGTCAAATAGTTGTGCAATACAAATCAATGCAGTGTTCAACGTGTATGTCTCGCATCAAATAAACAAGTACGATACATGCTTGTTGTCAATTTCAACAACTAGCAGATAAGTCATCACCACAGACAGAACATAGGGAGGCGATGCCCACACAAACTGCATGCCAGTGGCAACCCATGCATCTATTTATTATACTCAGCACAGACGGCCTGTTGACACAGGATCGTAGCGGGGTTGGTTGGCAGCGATGTTGCTGGGTTAGGCCTGTTATGGACCTGGGTAAGGCCTGGTATGGACCTTGGTTAGGCCTGGTGTGGACCTGGGTAAGGCCTGGTATGGACCTAGGTTAGGCCTGGTGTGGACCTGGATTAGGCCTGGTGTGGACCTGGGTAAGGCCTGGTATGGACCTAGGTTAGGCCTGGTGTGGACCTGGATTAGGCCTGGTGTGGACCTGGGTTAGGCCAACACAAGCCTGTTGAAGGGCCTCACGGGCATACTGCAGAGCTGGGCACAGCCTGGCATTCATCCCACTGGTGTAATGAGTGTGTGATTGATTGGCTCCACAATAGGGACTTGTGTACTCACACACACAAACAGGAGGGCCCAGGGCTAACGCTAGCCGCTTCTAGATTACAGCTCCCCTGGGCCGATCCCCAGATTAAAGGGGATACATTAAACAGCATGAATAAAAGATTAAAATTATTCTCTTTGGAGCGTACCCTGAGGAGATGGGATTTTGGTGAGCCTGCTGCTAGTGTACTGCCGAGCGGTGGTGGCTTTGGCATTTGATGTGTTTTGAAATGCTGACACATAGCCGATGTGTAAATCTGGTTTGTTTAGCTTTCAAGGGCAAGGAGAATTTAAAGTATGTAATCAGTGACTTCAAATTGGACAAATAGGATGTTTTGGACGTGATGCCAATGGAAGAGGTGGCCAGAAGCATTTTGGCTGATTACATTTACAAGCCTGGGGCTAAGTTCCCCTTGAAAAGACGACGGCATGTCGAGGAGGGAAGCGTCAGCAGGAAGGGGGTGAAGAGGAGCTTAATGTTATCATCATATAATGGGGACATTTGCACCATGGTCAACATCATTTTGCTTAAACCTTCAAAAGGAGCAATGGCCGTGGGCCGGCTTTATGATTTTAATCTTTCTAATTGGCTGCTTGGTTCACACGTTAATGGAATGAAAAGGGATGCACCGCCTTAATCAACCCGGGGAGGGGGGGATTGTGGGTAAGGCTTTTGGACGTGCCACCGACGGTTGAACTCCCGCCACTATTTCATTCGCAACTCTCCTCCCACTTAACCAAATGAATAGCCCTTGGCTAATGTCGACATGGCAATATTTCACACTTTCTCTTCCCCCCCTCTTCACCAGCTCCATAAATACTATAGCCCTTCTTCTTTCCCTCTCTTCCCTGCCGGGTGGCGCTAATTATTTATTTATAAACCTCCGCGGCTTAAGCAATGTTTTACAGTTATTTTACGGCTCTCGGTGCCCGCTGTTGCCAAGTTCTGAGGAAACATCCAGCTTCAGATTCACATAAAAGTGATTTAGCTGTGGAAGCTCAGGTCCCATTAGGTAATCAGATTTACGACGATGCCAGGGAGCGCCGGCGAAGATGCAATCCCCATCCTTCGCTATCTCCGATCAGGGATTTATCGATCTGGGTCCTATTGATTGGCTGTCCATCGCTGGACAGGGGAAGCCGTGGGGCTAACGCAAGCGGAACGAGAGCCTCTGGTTCAGATAATGTCGCATGCCGAATCAATAGAACGATCATCCTGGAATCTCCCATATTATTGACAATGGGGCTCTAAGCCCCACCCCTTCACTCACTCACACACACTCTCACACACACACACACACACACACACACACACACACACACACACACACACACACACACACACACCTCCCCACCCGTCAACTGACAGGGGGGATCCACTTAAGAGCAGCAGCAGTCTAGATTCCAGACAATTACAATTTACTCGTTGGTCAGACCAGGGGGGGTCTAAGATCCAGGTCTAATATCCAGTCCCAGCAGACAGTGAGGGTTTCACACCTTCGGGACTTGGGCCTAACAGTAGTGGATTAAAAGAGGTTCTAGTTGAAGCCCCAGGTTTGAATGTGCCTGTCCATAGAGGGTCTGTCTTCATTTGGGGCAGAGGTGTTACGTTCGTATCATGCCCTCCACCCACCAACCTTCTGTCTCACTTTTCCTGGAGCTCCAAACTCTGAAGACATCTGTGTTAACATGATGAAACCGTTGCTGTTCTTCCCCATCTGTTGTGCTCTCTCGTGGAAAACCTTCACAGAAAGCATTCCAGACATATCTGTGTTGGGCTTGTAAAAACAGAATTTCACAATGGAATGCACACTAGGCCCATCACCCCGGCACCTAGGGAGCTAGGTGGGTACGTTATAAATCCCAAGAGGAAATGGCAAAACCTGTCCACACACACTGTGCCTCTAAACCAGAGGTGTTCTGACCTCTGAGCATGACCAGGTGACCTCCAGAAAAGGGGCAGGATTGCCTGTGACCCAGTTTGATGAACTTCAGCGCCCAATCATGATTCACTGCTAGCCGACACTGCTGAACCCGTGAAGGACATTTATCATGAGAGGAGGCCTCTGTTCCTGTTCCAGTGTGATAATGTTGACCATCTGCCACGGTGCAATGTTGCACAAACTCGTGCCCAGATTTAGTCATAAGTTAAGGTCCAATCCCGAGGATTCAATATCGAACAAGAGCGATTGGATTTTCTGACCACAGCGGAAGCTTCTCTTGCTCTATCAGCTTACCTCAGTGAGCCGTAAGAAAAACATGCCACTGCAGATGTTAGATCTAAGTTCTCCGTGTTAGATAGAGTGTGTGTCTGGTTAACCAGCACACATGTTCTACAGACATATACATCTTCATGCTCTCAAGTTATTTCAGTGTAGTATTTCAAATTCTCTGTCCGGTTTTAAATGTGTCCTTTGATCAAATGTGCAGACTAACAGTGATCAATAGACTGCAGTCACCAAATATAAATATTTAGATGTTCAGCTGTGTGACTTCTCATGTTAACTTCACCTGCCACAACCACCAAGCCGGCCTCTCATTAGTCTGAGTGAGGC
Organism: Osmerus mordax; assembly: GCF_038355195.1. Lineage (NCBI taxonomy): Eukaryota > Metazoa > Chordata > Actinopteri > Osmeriformes > Osmeridae > Osmerus > Osmerus mordax. The sequence continues at coordinate 4,982,184 of NC_090060.1, forward strand.
CTATCTAGGCACAGTCTGACCTGCTCCCACTCTATCAGTGGGAGAAGGTGCACCTGGATGCAGGGCCAGAGGTTGTGTGTTGTGTGCGTGTGTGTGTGTGTGTGCATACAGGCTTATGCGTGTCTTGGGCCAGTGTGAGTGTTGGGTGAGTGTGTGTCTGAGGTCAAAGGTCATTGGAGGGAGTATGTGTGTGTGAATGGGTGCAAGGCAGCCACATGTAACCCCCCCCCCCCAAATACACACACACACACACACCACCCAGCCGAGGGGAGAGGGAGGAATGCTATTTGTCACCTGTGTCCGACTTTCCTGTTTGAGTTTGCGGTGCAAACATGGACCCCCTGTGATAAATGGTGTTTATCCAGCCTCATAGGATCAAGGTGACTGTAATACTAATGAAGGAGAGAGACAGAGAAAGAGGGAGAGAAAAAGAGATGGAAAGAGAAAGAGAGAGAGACAGAGAGAGAGAGAGAGAGAGAGAGAGAGAGAGAGAGAGAGAGGGAGGGAGACAGGAATAAGAGAGCAGGAAAGACAGAAAAGAGAGAGAGAGAGAGAGAAGTGGGCTCTAAACCTCAGACAGAGGGAGGGGAGGATAAAGAGAGAGGGACAGAAAAGACAAATCCACAAGGAGGAAAGGTGGAGAGGGAGGGGTGGAGTGATTTCCAGGGGGACAGAAGACCGTCGACCGTCCTCGGGGACAGGCAGGGGGCCGGGAATGTTTTAGGGGTGGGGGTCGGGGGAGGAGGCAGTGGGTGTGGGTGTGGGGGGGGGGCATTCTTATCTCCATGAATGAATGGAATCCACACACACAGCTGAAGACCAAAACGTGCACTGAGAAGGAAGCAACGCCAGGTCAATAGGCAGGTCTGACTCTCCTCTCTTGTCTTCGCTTGGCGGACTGAGGGAGAGGGGGGGAGGAGGGGGGCTTTTGTGGGGAGGAGAAAGGGGAGGAGGGGGGGGGGGTCTCCTGGTGACCTGTAGAATTCAACCAGGCTTCTTTTTGGGGTTGACCCCCCCACCCCCCCCCCCCCCCCCCCCCCCCTTCTCCTTGTCTTCCACCCAGCCCAGACTGTCCACCCACTTCTCCACAGGACTGCATTCATTGTTTGTGTGTGAGTGTGCGTGTGCGTGCGTGTGTGAGCGGCAGGACCCGTGGGTGTACCTGGAGGAGTTGACAGTGAATAGAGCCGTATGCTAATCCTGGTCAGTGGGCTTGGTAAGCTGAGAGGCTTTGTGAATGGAACCAAGTCTCCCAGGGCCTTAGCTGCTCCAACCCTGCCTGAAGCAAGGCCCAGCACCATAGGGTTTGGGCTCTAGCTAACGGCATTTGGGAAAAGGATTGGAACTGAAACAAAGACATGAATGAGCAGCTCAACGATCGCCCTTAGATTGGCTTTCCTTGATCCGACATACTCTGAACAATTGTTCCTTTTTTTCTGTCCGTATTGAGTTTCTGTCGACGATTTGTTCTGTTGCTCTGCTCTATGGGGTTTTGGGTTAGGGTTAGTCATGTCTACGTGGACACATATTTCTGTATTGTGTGTTCGATGGGCTTTGAAAGGTTTGGGTCAAAGTTTGTGTACAGCTGAGCTTTGTCATGGGACTGAAGTCTGTTTTGCTAAATTCACACACACGCACACAAACACACACACACCTACACTTACACACACACATACACACACACACACACACACACACACACACACAAACACACACACACACCTTGGCTGACCCCTTCCCAACCCTTTATAATCATCCATTAGTAATTAGCCCGGACTTCCTGTGTGTGTGTCCAGAGGCTCCATGAATAAAGCGTTTCAGGAAAAAATAATAAATAATCATCATACTGAACCAATTAAGACTAATTACTGCTCAGATGATGTTCTCAGCCTGTTCTCTTGTTACACACACATACACGTACACACACATGTATACACACACACACACACACACACACAGTGCTACAGTATCTTTAGGACCCATATTTCTTTCTGGGAAGATTGGAAGCCTTTTGGCTCTGCTGACAATGGGGATTTTTCAAACGGGGGGTTAGGGATTTGGGACAGTGTTATGTATGTGTATCTGCGTGTGTGTCTGTGTGTGTGTGTGTGGGGGGGGGGGGGGGGGGGGGGGGGTTGAGGTGATGGAGTGTTTGGGAACTGGCCTAGGAGCGTTAGACTTAGATTAGTGTACTGAAGACGCCGGCTCCTTTCTGATGCTAAGTGAGACGGGGAGGCAGGGACGAGGAGACGTCAATGAGGAACGGTTGGCCTTCTGACACGGAGAATCTTGGCCTTTGTCTTTGCGGTGTCCTTGGGGTGGAAGATACACACACACACAGACCCAAACACACACACACGTGCTGAGTCAATGAGTTCCTGTGGTGTGTAATTGTCATCTGTCTCTGTCCATAGGATGGTCCCCTATGGCAGAAGATGCGAGTGACACCCACAGCCACTCCAGTACGGACCAGATGGACACTGCCAGACTAACCTATGTGCCAAGAACAGGTCTGAAAATGGGGGTGTATGCTGGTTGGGTATAGATGTACTCATAGAGTACACACATACAATTCCCAGGCTGTAAAAAGTGAAATAATATTTTCTGTCCTGTCAGCCACTGTGGGCTGTAGTGTGATGAATGGTCATGTTCTGGGGACTGCTTCCAGTGTGTGTGTGAGGGATGTCGTCTGGCCTAGAGCCAGTGAGGAATGAGCCGGGATGACAGGCAAGGCCAAAATCCCATCCCGAGAGAGTCTATGGAGTGTTGTGTCAGCGTTGAGGCATCACTGTGGCAGATTTGAGGCAGCACTGTGGCAAATTTGAGGCAACACTGTGGGAGTTTTGAGGCTGCACTGAGGAGGTGTTAAGGTAGTAGAGAACAGGGAAAGCGATAATGGAATATATGACCGACTGGCATTCTGTCAATGCAACATCTTGCCGTGTCTGTCTGTGTGTGTGTGTCTGAGAGAGTGTGTTTCTCCCTGTAATACCTTATTTCTTTTCTTACATGCATTTCCTATCATTTTACCCATCTCTCTCTTTCTGTCTCCAGCTCTCTCCCCAGTCCTGCCTGCCTGTGTGTCAGCCTGTCACTGCTATTAAACAAGCTCACAAAACACGGCTTTGTTGTTGATTTCATACATGTCATACCACACAATTGTGTTCATGTTCTCATGAAGGGATTTCACAGTGCCATATTGATTTGTTTTCAGACAGCTGGGTGGAAGACAGAGGCTGTCACCGCTGTTTGTGCGTCCGCTCCAAAGCTCTTATTAGTGGATAAACGGGAGGAGAGCTGTTGACGGGGTTGTTGGGATTTATCAGTGGGACTTCTCAATCATAATAGAATCAGGATTGTTTAACTCCCTCCAGTCTCTTCGTAATTCTGCTTGTGCGTCTGTGTGTGTGTGTGTGTGTGTGTGTGTGTGTGTGTGTGGGGGGGGTATACTTGTTCAGCTGTGGTGGGGGTCTGGGTGTGTGCTAGATGGGGTTAGAAGGGCTTCCTCTCTTTAAAATCCCCAGTAATTACCTCATTGTTTCAGAGGTGTGGGGGAGTCTTAGACAATGACCTCACCTTCTCACCTCTTCACCCCCCACCCCCCTTCACCCCCGGCCTGGGTGGAGGGGGACCCAGCTGTGAGAGGGAACAGTGGAGCACCCCACTAAATTAGATTGGGGCACATTAGAAACTCCCCAAGAAATTGGGTTGGGTTTGGGGGCCATTAAGGGCTATGTTCCCCACTGTGTGGATACAGGGAGGGAGAGAAATAAAAAGAGAGTTAGAAACAAAGAGACACACAGACAGACAGAGAAAGAGAGAGGGGTACATAATGAGCCTGAGAGAGATAGAGACCAAGAATTACATAGAGAGAGACAGCGAGAGAACGAGAGACAGAGAGAGAGAGGACAGAGAGACATAGAGACAGAAACAAAGAGAGACAGGGAGGGAGAGAATGGGAGAAACAGTCGAGAAACAGTGGAGGACACAAGCAGAGAGAGAGAGAGAGAGAGAGAGAGAGAGAGAGAGAGAGAGAGAGAGAGAGAGAGAGAGAGAGAGAGAGAGAGAGAGAGAGAGAGAGAGAGAGGGGGATAGAGAGAGAGAGAGAGGATCTGGGAGGTGTGTGGGTGAGGATAGTCAGAGAGATGGCGTTGATGAGATTCCTCTCCCTCTGTTGACCCCACTCCCATCCGTCATGGTAGGTAAGCAGGCCTCTGTCACACACCGACACACTGCAGGGACCCTGATCACCCTGGTGTGTGTGTGAGCTACGGTGGGCTACCGTGGCTGCTGACACACACACACACACGTACACTCACACACAAATCGCAAACTCCCATCAACACATGCAAACACACACACTTCCTCCTCATTCGAGGGGTCTGTGTGAGGCTTCTAGCAGTTTGTCGTCACATTCATGACACCAGCGCTGGGTCCTAAGCCACCTGTGTTAGATTAGCACCCTCTCCTGACTGCATCATCCTAGCGACACACACGCACACAACTCACATCCCTCATTCACTCATGCAGACTCAAATGCACCTTCCCTGTACACGAGCAGACACAACGATGGGCTAAAGAGAGAGAAAGATCCACAGGGAGAAGAGAGAGAAAAAGAAGGAAATTGTGAGTGAAAAAAATTGAGATAGAGGGAAATTGTAAGAAAAAGTAAGTGAAAGAAAGCAGAGAGAGAGAAAAGGGAGAGAAGAATTGAAAGAAGTGAAAGAAAAATGGAGGGAGAGAGAGACTCCGGAGACAGAGTCGGAGCGTGACATGAATGACTGAATGAATGAAGCATCTGTTCTCCCCGTGGCCGCTGAAATAACAAAGCTTGATTTGAAAATCCACAGTCTAAGCCTCAGAGCACTGCATCCGAAAAACGTCAATGACGATGGGATGGCTGCTTCGAGCTGTGGCTGTTTACATCCAACCCCGTCTTTCACAATCCACAGATTTTTTGAATGTCTTAAAAAGTTAATGTCTGTATTATTGTTTTCGGCCAACATTCCAACAGTAGAATGTGAATGTCAAGGCTTGTTGCTCATGTTTCCATTGTTTCAATTGCATATTTTAGCACATGAGTGTTGTCTCTATAACAAATCTTTTGGGTTAGACCAAACAAGGTATTTTAAAGCATATTTTACAACATTTACAAGGAACATTTCAAGGAGGAATGTTGATTTGGCCTAGATTGTCCTGGCCAAAATACGAGAGATTGTCTTGATGAGAGGTCTATGTAGGCAGCAGGTCACATCTCTCTGTGTGTGTGTGTGTGTGTGTGTGCGTGTGTTTGTGCTCCCCAACCCCTATCGTGACATCTCTCACCAAGCCTGAATGTGTGCTGACACAGAGGTGAAAGCACAATTCGCAAAATATCCTCTACTTCCCCTCTCGCGTAACACACACACACACAAACACACACACACACACACACACAAACAGAACCTGAGAAGGAAGAGCAGATAAATCTGACAGGAATACAAAGAATTACGCAATTGAATACTGCAAAGAATTGCAGTATTCAATAAAGTAGCATTCTGACTTTTAATCTCTTACAATAAATTACTTGACCACACACACTGAATGGATATTCAAAGATGGTTATTGGCTGACTGGTTCTATAGACTGAGTGGTCTGTGTGTTTGCAGAACTACTATTTCCGCATCTAATTTCCTGATCAGAGGTGACCAGTAATCTAAAGGTCTTCCTAGACATCTTTTCCATAACGATCCCTTCCTCAAATGAATCGTTGTTTCATCTCGATCCTGCTCCTGTGTATTGGCTAAAATCAAAGGTTTTGGCCCACCCCATCCTCACACTTCACCCAGCTTCCCCCGCACACAGGCCCACCTCAGGCTGGTCTGCAGCACAGGAGACAGGGCCCTCTCCACCTCCTGCTCACACGCTCGCTCCACCTCCAGTCCTCAGCTCGTTACAAAGCCATCAGCCCCCACTGATCTTCAAAAGGCTGGGCTTAACATCCTTTCTTCTCCTCCCTCTCCTCTCCTCCCCTTCCCAATAAACACCCCATGGTGGATCTGGCCCTGGGGGGCTGACCCAGAGTCAGATCCCCTCTCTCTGAACTCCACTCTCAAACCAATGGATTCGAATGTTCTCGGCTGAACTGAGATCAGAGTGTAGAGACCAGTTCCGCCCCCCCCAAATCCAATAAACACGTGGCGATCAGAACTCTGCTAATCGTTCTGGCATCGTTTGGCTCGTAACCGCGGGAGACGCTACGGACAGCCCATCTGTAGCTACAAACAGAAGGACAATGGCTTGACGCTGATGGGGGAAAACGAGCGAGGTCGTCAAAAAGAAAGAACTAACGGCACAGTAAGTAGATGTGACTCTACCTCTCGCACCAGACCAGCCAATTTGAACTGTGAGGTTTCGTGGCTGTGTGTTAGCGTCGCGTTGAGGGGGGGGGGGATGAGGCGAGAATCAACAGCTGAACGAAGAGAGGAAGAGGACGGGGCGAAGAAAGAAACACCTGTGGATTACGTCCGTGTTAAGACATCCGCACGCTTCTGGCAAGCTGTGTGAGGCATCTACTGGATGCCACAACGCCAACCTCAAAGGATTTTGCACCTCTGGAGTGAGTTTGGAACTTGTCCATCCCCATGGAGGAAACAGCAAACTGTCCCTGAATGTGGGACAGAGCCAAGAGATGCTGAAGCACAAAATAACTCAACATTTGGTGTCTGATGAACCGCGAGGAGGCCCCCATTAGATATTTCTACTAACGACCACGAGGGTCAAAGAATGTGCACTGACAAACGTCTGATATTTATGATGCAGGTCTTGACATACGATGCAGGCTTTGAGAAGCCCTGGCTTGTCTTTTGACAGTGACTCAGCAAAGGAAGCAAGATGAGCAAAAACTTTTCCGGAACCTTCTAACATGCCCTTCCTGGGTATTTGAACTCAGACTCAAAGATAGGTGACCTTGAATGGATGGTTGGTTGGTTTCGTGGCTGGTGTTGAAGTTTTGGGACGTGCAGAGGGCTGCTAAGGTGTAACCCAAGCCCAGCAGCATATTACCCAGTCCTGAGTGAACCAGTCATCGACTGGGTCTCAGGAAGGCAGTGGAGCTTTAACACCTATGTTCAGCCTGTTTCCTGCACTGGATTACACCAAGTTACAGTGAAGGAACACATGAGCACACACACACCGACACTCACAAACACACACATACATGGATAGGCCTGCCCACACACACAAACACACACACATGCAGTACACGGACACACACACACACACACACACACACACACACATAGACACACAGACAGGTAGCAGACAATGATCAACTCCACTTGTTTGTATCCACTCGTTCTAATCTGTGTATGTTGGCTAATGTTATGCTAATGACTGGCTGCAAAGGAACAAAACACCTGGAGGTATAGCATTAGTGAGACAGCAAACATACCACTCAGCCCTAGGCTCCCACACTTAAACACTCCTAAATGCCATTCATACACACAGCCCCTCCATTTGCTTATTAGGGCATTAACAGAGGAAAGGGCCCTTTAAGCATTGGCCTAATTTGAGATATCACTGTGAGAGGTGTGTAAACGGTGGCCCAACCCCTTTAAAACACAGACACACACACTTGACACACAAACACCTATTGGTGACTACACACGTGTCTCGCCTTTGTAGTGCTTGCTCACTCATACACTCACATGCACGCACGCACACAGCTAAACGTGAAAAATGACTTTCAGTTGTACTGAATGTGTTACAAGAAAGTCCTACCCTGCCATTCCTACCTGTCATCTCCAGCCCCTGTCCCAGAATGCTGTGCGATAAGGTTACGAGTGTTTTTGTGTGACTGAACATGAGTTTGTGTGACTGAATGTGAGTGTTCATGCTTGCCTGTGTGTGTGTGTATCCATGTGTTTGTTCTCTACCACACACGCATTCAGTGTTGTTTGTGCTTGTCTTCGTTTTTTGTATGTTCATGTGTATGTTTCATGGCATGGGGCCGTCTATATGATTAAGAGTCAGTGTGTATCTGTTTTCCAGAGATCGCCCCCCCCCCCGCTTGAGTGTGTGGGTGTGGTGATGATGGTGGTGGTGGGGGGGTGAAGTCGGTGTGTTTTCAGACCCCTTCAGCCCCTTCGAGAGCTTCCCACGTCCCCCTCGTCGGGAGCGGAGGTGGGGCCCCAGCCAGGAGCCAGCCCACCACTCAACACACTCCACCAGGGACAAAGAGTGCCTGTGTACCTCAGAGAGCTGGAGCACTCTGGTCCTCCTCAGAGCCCCCACCCCTTCCCCGATAACACACGCACACACTCAGACACACACACAGACACACACACACACACACACTCAGAAACGCACTCACGCATTCAGATATGCCTGCTTAGATATACACCCACCCGGATCACAAACATATACGCATGCACCCACCTGCACAGACAACACACATTCATCTGGAACAATCATACACACACACGTATATACGTATACACGTATATGCAAGTATGCAAGCTAAACACAAGATCCACCACATGAGGTTATCAGACACGGCCGGCAGGTGGTCAGGCTGTTATAAAGGTGGAATACGATAGTGGAGACAATAACACATAACTGAAAATACATTTGATGATAAAGACACATGGCACAATTTACTAACAGACCATTTTTCTTGTTTATTTGTGGCATAAAAAAAACTATATGATGAACCAAAACCGACTTTCGCTTTTTTCCCTGGCATTGCTACTCAAAAAAGAAAAGTGATCTTCGAGTTGAGCCTCTCTATGCATCCACACACTCACTCACTCACACACACACACCCCAGGGATACAGACGGGAGGAGGGGCTGGGGTGGTGGTGGGTGGTGCTCCTCACCGACTTCAGGTAATAAAAGTCGAGTGCGCCGTGAAAAGGGCCTATTGTGGCCGCGCTCTGTTTTTCCACGAGGGTAGCATTCCTCCCAAATTGGACAAAAGAATTTTAATGGGGCGACTAATGGACTGTGATTAGATATGGAGGGGTAGAGAGAGGGAGAGAGAGAAAGAGAGAGAAAGAAAGAGTGGTGGACCCTAGATGAGTAGGCTTGCGGGATCAAAACGCCATGGTGGGGGGGCTTGAATTTCATCATGCAGAGACCCATAGAGAGAGAGAGAGAGAGAGAGAGAGAGAGAGAGAGAGAGAGAGAGAGAGAGAGAGAGGAGGGGGGTCGATGGGCCAGCAGATTATCCCCCATTTACCTGCAACCTTTACTGTGCAAAAGTAGCAAGGAGAGCCGGGTGGGGTAGGGTGGGGTGTGGTGTAGGGGGGAGGATTGTGAGAGGACACAGGGGACACTACTTAGAGGTATATCCCTTCATATGGGCGGAAGGGGGTCCCACCTACTTTTAGCTGATTAACGAGTCCCAAGAAACAACCCTAGAGGTGGTACTGTAATACACACACTGTGGTTAGGCTAGCTTTCTAACCCACAAACCCACATTAATAGCATCATATTTACATTTGCCAGACTTTCAGGGCTCGCAGTTCTCTGTGTACGAGGGCACAGATACACAACCAAAGTTACTGTGGTACACACACTCCTATGGCAAGTTTCCCACAGTCACAGGACGCCAAGCCAACACACAGTTGTGTTCCAGCTAGCATTTCCCTGGTCGTCCCACCACTATGCATGTGCATCCCAGGTACAACGTGATGGAGGCTCGTTCAAGAATAGCAATCATGGGATTGGCATCACGCATCTGGTTGTTCTAATGGCTGTCACATGAACGGTGTGTGTGTGTGTGTGGCGGGGAGGGGGGTGGGGAGGGGGGGCGTAGGGGTCATGGTCAAGGTGGGGAGGAAAGGTCTTATCAGTGCTTATCACTCACACCTCTAAGCTGGGACACAGGAGCTGTCAATCATTCTCCAAGGCAATTGTTTTTCCGTTGACACTATTCGCACCTACTGAAAATGCCGAGGGAAGGACTTCTCCTGTTGGGTTTGTGTTTTCTTTTGTTCTTCTTTTTCTTGCGCCTCGTCATTGCAAGTCTTTTCCGACTCCCTGTAGAAAAGAAAGGTATGTCGTCATTTTCTATTGACCCTTCTTCTTTTTAGACTCGTAATTGTTTTTGCGTGAATAATTGAAGCACAGCACGCTGCTCCCAGACTCAGGTCCGACGTTTTCCAGCCTTCCAATTTCAGTGGAGAGATATTGACATTTGCCCAGCCTCAGTCTCTCTGTCACAAACACAAACACACACACGCACACACTCAGCTATTCTCCTCTAAATTGGATAGAGACACTGTTACGCGATATTTACATAAGTAATAACAGATCAGGCTTCAGGGGAGCTAGTCAACAGAGTTGCTCCAATCTCACTGTGTGAGCTTGGTAATTGCTAATTTGGCACCAAGGAGCTACCTTTGTGTCTGTGTGTGCATGAGAGTGTGTGTGTGTTGTTTGTCTGCCTGAGACTGTTTAGCCCATACCAAACCACTCTTCTATTTGCCCCACACGTCCACCACTTAGTGTTGGTGTGGGTCAGGGGGGAGACGGCATCTGTGCACCAAAGCTCATCAGACTGGTGTTGTCACACTGTGTTTGTTATGGTTCTCCCTGGCGCATTACTGTATGGTTATATGTGAGTGTGTGTGTTAGGAGTGTGTGTGTGTTCTGAGACTTTGTGTCAGAGTGTGTGGTGTGTGTTTATGAGTATGTTTATTTTGAAAGAATGTGTTGGCAGGTGTTTCTTGCGTCGGTTTGAATGTATGCGTGCGTGTTCGTGTATGTGTGTGTGCGTGTATGTGTGAGAGAATGAGAGAGCATATGTTTATTCTAACGAAAGGTCTATGCAAGTGCTTTTCACAAACTCAAGTGTGCGCGTGTATGTGTGTGATTGTCTGTGGGATCGTGTGTGTGCGTGTGCGTTGGGTCCGTGCGTGTCAGTGCTCGAGACAGCTCTCTCCTCCTTTGTGCAACTCAATAAGCCCTCACTGCTGTCATGGTGCAGTGGGACGCCATGGCAACGCCTGATAAATTTCAATCAGCTCACCTGGGGTCATTACCATGCACAGCGCCAGCTCACCTACCCATCCACTCTCCCTCGACCCCCTCTGACTCACCCTGCCCACCGACACCACAGAGAGAATGAGAGAGAGAGTAAGAGAGGGAATGAGAAGAGAGAGTAAGAGAGGGAATGAGAGAGAAAGAGCGAGAATGAGAGAGAGTGTGAAAGAAGACAGACTAAGAGGGCGATGAAACCAAAGACAGGCCGATACCCACAAAACTATTGTAACCTTTTCAAATCCCCATCAGGTTTTAGGAAACACCTCATCCCCTGCTTTGTCACCCCGGCATCAGATACACGCAGCGCTTCAAAACACATCACAAGGCTCCTCTTGTGTTCGAGCTGGTCATCGGAATCTGTTCGGAATTCTCGCTTGAAGGAACAGTAGAATACCGTTGAGCGTGTGATCGAGAGGGGTTCACGGTTCACGATGCAGCACGCGCTGCTTATCTCTGATCACCCTCCCACTCCTCTCCAACCATGACGAGAGAGATGGAAACAGCCCAACGAAAATCAGGAGATGAGAAATCGGGAGTCCCATCGCTGAGAGGCGGACGTCAACCCGAACAGCATGTGACTCCTGTCACCGCAGACTGTTGGACCAGGAGGTGGTGAGTGAGAGGTGCTTACAGCGGGCATCCAAGTCTGACTTCGCTGGAGCGAGCACTACAGAAGCTCCAACCCTGGAACTCCACTTCCAATGGAGAAACTATGGTGAGATGAGTAATGAGCAGCTAATCCACGAAGACACACACACACACATCACCAGACACACAGATGCACGTACACACACACACACACTCAAACAGAGCATTCACGCAGTCAAACACCCCTCGACTACACACAGGCACACACACACACTCCAACTCCCCTCTCACTCCCTCTGAGCGATTTGCAGATAGAGAGGGAGCATAGTGTCTGACATCCACCATAAAAACGCACACAGACACTTTAAATCACCTCCTTCGGAGCAAGTTCCCCCCTCACGCCTCTGCCAAACGTCTCTTTTTCGAAGTAATCTTTTACGCAAAGCTTGAAAAGCTGCCTGGCGTTAAGGCTGATTTGTAGTTTGTGTTGATGCTTTAAGCGTCGAGTGAATGTGCAGCTACAGACTTTTAAACACTATCCAAAGACAGGCTCTTTATCTCATGCCCCGGCAGAGATTTATCAGATCATTAACTCTGCGTTGGAAAACAACCCAATGTGATACTTCTAATACCAAACGGGCAGATTAGTATGTTTTAAAACGTGGACAAGATGGGTGATTTGTGACCGGGCAACAATGTTTAAGGGTTGTAGAGAAACGTTCTTACACTCCAGTCTTCAAGAAGCACTGCTCTCAAGAGTTTACGTATATATTTAGATCTGTTTATACTGTATTTAGACATATTGACATCTATAATATTTACTGTGCATGTATATATGTGGCTTCAGCCATTACACATGACATAACACGATTACCTCGTGAGATTCCTCGTTTTCTGTCTGGATCTTGCATGCTGAGAGGTGCAGTAGGAGGTGCAGTGAACGCAGTTCTGTTCACTTCCTGTGTCTCCTGGACTCGCTCTCCCTCCAGAGAAAGAGCCTCCCCCGCTCCGTCTCGTTCCTGTGGCGTTGATATAAAAAGAAATAACAGCGAAGCAGACACAACACAGAGGAGCTGGTCATCGTAAACACCTGAACACCTCACATGAAAAGGCTCCTGGCGGCTCTGCTGTTCTCTCTGGAGTCCAGTGAGAAGGGCTCCCGCGGAGTCTGACCGCAAGGCCGGCGGTGGCTCTGGTCGACCGTGGACTGCTCTGCAGGGCGTGTGTGGGTGTGTGCGCAGCAGGCCTGTGTGTCTGATTTCATCGATTTGACGATGTGTCGGGGGCAGAGAAAGGCTAGATCACAGCAGGCCTCCGAAACATGGGGCACATGCCGAGTCGCTACCGCTGGTGAGAGTAGCAGAGAGGAGAGGGACTGGAATTTTGGTGCAATGAAGAGCAGAATATATAATTCGGAGTCGTGTAGGGTCTGTTTACATTCTTTGGTGCCAATTTTGTGGTCTTTGAAAAGGCTTTAAAGTGAGAGTGGGAGGGTAAGTAGTTTGGTGGGTGGCAAATTGTAATATTTACGAATCTGCTCAAATTCCAGCAGAATATATCTGTTGGACACCACACAACCAATAGGTGTGATGACTTTCCCCAAATCCTTTGTTTGCAGTTGAAAGTAAAACATACAATTCCTAAATGTGTACGATGTAAGTGACAACTGGGGGATTCTTATCCCAGTGACTGACCCACTACGGGGTGGTTTCAAAGCTTCTCTCCGAATCATGCTTTCATCTCTTCATCCTTTACCTCCTTGTGTCTCACAGACTCCTACACACCCTGACCTCCAGGGGTTCTCTCTCTGACAGCTAGCCCAAGGAGCACCACATGAGGCTGGGCACTGGAGGCGGTAGGCAGGGCCCATACCCTGGGGGTCAACACTGCAGGACTTAAGACTTCCTTAAACCAGTAAGCAAGGCTCAGTATTGAACTGGCTAGGACAATGACAAGATCTGGGGTAAGGGAGAGTAAGGAGAGAAAGGAGGAACTGGGCCTTTGGAAGGATATTGTTCAGTCGGCAATTAAAGTAATCTGCAGCACACCACCTAAGGAGCCTGTGTTGACAGACTGTGTGTGTGTGTGCTGGTGTGTGTTTGAGTGTGCGCGCAAGCTGAGGTTTGTGTGTATGATTGGCACACAATGCAGATGTGTGGGCAGTAGGTGCCATCTGTAGAAAGCCAGAGAAGGATGGCGGAGACGGGAGGAAGGAGGGAGGGGGGAGGAGAGGGGGGAGGGGAGGGGGGGGGAGAGGGGGGGGGGGAGGAGGGAGGGTGGAGGAGAGGGGGAGGGAGGAGGGAGGGTGGAGGAGAGGGGGAGGGAGGAGGGAGGGTGGAGGAGAGGGAGAGGGAGGAGGGCTGCCACTTTTCGGAGAAGAAAAAAAACAACAACCCATCTCTTAGCGTTTGATGTGCGGATAAAGGGAACGATCGGAGTGTAATCAATCAAAAAAAAACTGTGACACAAATGAACGAAGACAAGGAACACAACGCCCACACATCCAATCCGAGCCCGCGGCCCCGCCTGTTTGTCAATAGACTCCCCTTGTTGGCGGACCCCCAACTTCGCTACTATTGGTCGGGGCTGCCGCAAAAGTGGTCCATCAATGGTTCTTCTGGGCCCTGCGGTAGTGTGACTTGTCAGGGGGGGTGGAATAAGCGCCATTCAGACCTTGATGGGTATCGGAACAATCGATGTTGGGCAAAGGTGGCCATCTTGGGGAGAGCACCAGATGCGTCTTCCCCCTCATTACAAAATGTTTTCACCGGAGTCATTGGTACCCCTACAAAGGCGCAGTATGGCGTCTTTGGAGACCCCAACCATGAAGCCGATATCCACACCCCTCCCCTTGCCTTCCCTCTACCCAAATATACCTAAAACAGTGCACCTTTCCCCCCTAGTCTAATGCAATTTCCTTGAGTGGTCCAAGAGCAGCTCTCAATGGATGCCCTCATGGTCTGGTAATGGAAAAGAACAGTGTTCTCTCTCAGGAGAGAGAGGTATCTGTGAGGGAAACCTAAATCTCTCTGGGTCTGGATCTAAACACACAAGACAAAGACTGGCCTATGATAGAATGAGAACACCCTCAGGGAGAAACTTCTTATGTGATGTGCCCTATAGGTTTGAGCCAGATCATTAAAAAAAAGAGGTATACTCTAAAATCATGGGACTCTGAGGGTTGTATGAGGACTTGTAAAAACAACTAGGGAAGTAGAAAACGTTTAAATGGCAGTTGGCAATAAACTCTTGTTGGCTTTGGATAGTGAGATTTATTTTCCATCAAAATGATGTGGATGAACCAAACCTGAAGAAACTTAAGCTAGTGGTATGAGAGATAAAATGACAAATGAAACAAAATTTCAAACTATTTCCCTCATGTTTATCCACAAACAAAAGCCCCATAACCCAGATTAACTCCTACCATAGCATCGAAGGACAAGCATAATTGATGACTTTATTAGTGCCGTGTTGAACGCTTGGAGAATAAATTGGCTATTTACCTTTTCCTGTCTATCTATTTCTTCTGTGGCAATTGTGTTGACATTGTGTTTCAAGTTGACAAGAGTCTCCTTCCGTGGTTCACAGAGGTCTGGCCTCAGGCAGACGAGTTCGATTTATCCCCGGGAGAAATGGAGCGTTGGAGAGAAGGCCTGCTTATGTGTAGGAGGACGGAGGGGAAGGTACGAGCCGACGTAAAAAGACTTGGACACAGCTGTGGGGTTTTTCAACGACCCGGATAAAGCTTTCTTTGTTTAGTTGAATCGCGGTCGATTCATCATATATCATATATTTCACCTCCAAAGCCTTTAGCACGTGTTTGTGTAAGTAAATGTAGTTTATTGATGTATAAAAGGCACTGTACACTTGACACAATTTCCAATAAACTTTGATAATATTAAAATAATAGCAAAAGACAATAATCCAATTCGCCTAACATGGGATGCCTGCCCAGTAGGCCTATTTGTGACAAAATGGTTATTATCAATTTCACAAAGTGGTGTTTCATGTTGCATTCTCGGGTCATGTCTATTCTTGTTTCATAATTCAATTTTGAGACGGAAAACCCGCAATTGAATCCGCCAGGTGGCGACCTTGCTCTAAAGCGATTCACCTTGGACAGCGTCTCGTCCGCTCTGGACAACATTCACACAGGGATCACATCATTTTATTCTGGGAGAATGCCAGACATTCAACGTTATGGCAAAACTGTTCGATTTTGCTGACCATATAGTGAATGACTACGTTTTGTTATTTGTTGACTATTTGAAAAACGGCTTTATTTTTGTCACGTAGGTTATTTAAAAATAGCATATTTACAACACACACAACAATAAAAATTTGATAAAGGCTATTAGTCCTTATATTTATATTTTTCCTAACTTTCTGAACAAGGAACTAAGTGCTTCTTGGAAGTGACAAGATGCCCAGACTTGACTGCAAACATTACTTCACAAGGTATTTTTCTACGCCAAATCATTGTACTGCACTGAAATAAAATACTCATGTAGGCTTTAGGGGACATGGGGACAGTTAATGATTATTTGCCCCTCTTCCCGTCCACTGCATTTCCTATTTGGATTGACTGCCTCGTCAGAGCGCGCGGGCCCGCCTCCCGGCTGTGTGTTCAGAGCGTTCCATGCGCTCCGCTTCAAACACATATTCCACAGGGAAAGAGAGAGCAGGACCTGTGAGGAGCACAACGACGAGAACGACAAACGGCAACGACAAATGGCACTCATGGCTGGGATTTTGTTTACGGCGACCTCTGTTCTACTTGGGATTTCCACATTTGTTTCTTCGGCACGGATTTATCCCCCAAACGAAGGTAAGATTTGGAATACCCGCGAAGCCTGTCTTGGACTTTTCTTGGGGAGCTTCGACTTCGTCCACTCCGTGTGTGCGACGGAACCCCAGTCCCGTTGTCCCGTATGGGCTATAGCGCAGAGACCTGCACTTGGCGATGGGAGGAAAAATCCGAATTATGCCACCAATGTGCTATATAGCCTACTCAAAAAGACTATATTACAATATTATACGTAGCCTACGTGTTCGTTAGTAGGGTAGCAAAAGCGAAATTGACAAGAGCGCTTCGCTAAAACCTAGAGCGCCCGATAACAGGCGCATTTGGGGTGCGAGCGCAAGTGTCCTGTTTCAAAATCTTAGTTTAGACTATCAATTTACACGATTTCATCAACATACAGCAAAACATAGACTAATTTTTAATGTTTTACTTGTGACATTAAATACTCATAATTTAGACAAAACAGCCTAAAATGTGTTATATGCCGTCTACCAGGGCACTTCAGACAGCATGATTCGAGGACCATCATGTATTGAAGTCACAGCTTGATAGAACATATTAAATGCATCCCATAATTATTCCATAACATTATTTATTTCAACAGGCTCGGGCGCTCTGTCAGACTGCCTCATTTCGAAAATATCGTATATTAATTAGCCAGTCTCTAATTCATCAACAAAAACCGTTTAAGGGCTAATCAAAATAATCTGTGTGCATTTCAGCGTTTTCGAAGGTGATTTGCCATCGCGGACTGAGGCTTCTGGTTTGCATATCAGATTGCTGCGGAACAATTTGTTGTAGTCTATACCTTTTCATTATTTTACCAAGTTCGTACGCCCGTGGCTCTCTAATTGACTTCGATTGATCGTTGTCCAACAGGAGGAAACGAACCTGCAGTATCACATATTAAATATTTATTCGAACGTCCAAGATGCTCACTGGAGTAGGCTTTTGGCTACTTTTTGTCGAATTTTAGAATAAATAGAAATAATTTTCACAGGGCTCGTAAGTTGTGGAAAGGAGACTCGTAAAATATCGTTTTAGTTCGCATGAAATAAAATGCACAACATGCATACCTATATGTGCAGGCCTATGGACAGGAAGATTAAATGTAGGTATAGGCCTAGTGTATGGATGCCTACATTTTGAGCTCATTCACAGCACTTAACTTGAAACAAAAACACAAAAATGGTACAGCTGTAGCCAATGTCTTGATTAGAGGCTATTGTAACCTACAGAGCCCTGCGCTTTATGAAGAGGGGTCATCTTTTACTTCTTGTTTTTCAGTGACGTTACTGGACTCCAGATCCGTGCAGGGGGAGCTGGGATGGGTCGCCAACCCAACAGAAGGAGGGGTAAGTGCTCCTCGTTGGGACGTTGTTCCCGGTTAAGTAAAAAATGAGTGATGTCTTTTAGGCTACATCCACCACTGGCCCCTTCCCCTCCATTCCCAATCTCTCTTTGCTTCTCTCCCTCAAACCACTCGCCAGTAATGGTCCGATCCGAGGCCGATACTGCAGCGGGCGTCGGGTTTCCTGAATAGACGGCGAATTGAATCGTTCTTTGTGGAGAAACTTTATATCCCTTTCCCCCATTGAGGCGTAGGGGGAGAGGGACTTGGCAGCGGAGAAAGGGCCCTCTGGAATGGATGAATGAGGGGAAAGGGCAGCGGGTTTCAGTCCTTGCCCGTAGGACGATTGGGTTGGCATAGGCTATATAGGGACAACGGTCGGACTAAATGCGTGATTCTCAGTCTAATTGGGATATTTATAGTGCTGATAAGGCAACAGAGTGTGACTGTTCGGAGGATGGCCGCGAAGGGCCTTGAGATTATTGCAGGTCCGTCTTCCTATAGGCTCAGAGTTAAGGAGCAAACTGACATCTGAGTAATTATCCAGATCCATCATTGTTTAAGAAAATTAAGTATGCATGCCACTGCGGCAACCATATGTTCACATGGTTGCTTGCATTTATGCATGAGGGACTATCTGTGCATTGACTACATGACGTTTGTATCGGCCTAAAAAGCAGCACACGAAAAACTAGTGGCTTTAAACTTTCCACTCTGTCTTTTTCTTGTTCATCTGGTGTTATATGAACTTGGCTCGTGCTAACGGGTGTTGCTCGCATGTCCCCGTTTCAGCCATCAGAGAGGGTGATTGACAGGGTCTTGGCTACGCTTCCACGCCCGCATTCACCTCCTCATTTCGACCAATTGCCCCCATTCTCTCTTTTCTCCGCTATCGGGGGAAAGGTGCGCCCTTATCACGGCGCGGTTTTATTTCCACAATAAAAGGGCCAAGCAAGGAGAATAAAGCGGAATGGAGCAGCGGGGACTGATAGACACTTTCTCAAATGGTAGCTTCAGCCGTGTTTTGTGTTATCTTCCTCTCTCCAGGGAAAGGGGTTTTACTCAAGATTACTTATGATAACACATTAAATCAAATTCAAAGCACCCCATATTTTCCCGTTGTAACTACAATCTTTGTATTTGAGCTCGCTTCTCTAAATAGAACAAGATCGCCTATAAGACAGCGCCAAGCTGGTCTTTCTCTTGTTTTCAACGCAATCAAATCAATGACGATTTCTTCTCTGAGTTAGTGACACGGTAACTTTATCGTGTGTAAAATAAATATAAATCCTTTGAAAATAAGACACACCACCCTCCATAACGTAAACCATGTCCCCAATGTATCGAAACCTCTCAAATGATTTCATTGTAATAACACAAGTTCCCACATGTAAATCATTTTGAGTTTTAAGCATATTTCCTTTCCCTTATTTCTATCTGTGTCTCTTAGTAGAGTGTTTGGTTGACTAGTGTGGATCCAGTACAGTGTTTTTTTGGGACAAAAGGATAGATAAGATATTTCGATTTGTCACATATTAAGGCCATGTTTCTTTATTGTAAAGCTTTTAATGAAACTCCATACAAGCCGACTCAAATTTCTTATCGTCCCAATAGGCTTGATCCCTTAGTGCTCTCAATTATTTACATCGTCACAACAAGCATTTGACAAGCAAGCAGATTCTACTAATATGAATTATTAATTGAAATGCATGTTAATTCATTGGTCCAATGAGACAGATTTGTCTTGCAATTTTTACGGCCTTTCGTGTAATCTAGTAAATCTCTCTCTTTGCTAGACCAGCCTCCCCAATGTAAACAACATCCCATATTTCTCTAAGTTGACTTAGACAGTTTCCTACACAGTCTGGGTGTTCCCCACAGTGGGAGGAGGTGAGCATCATGGACGAGAAG